>NC_091821.1:97703805-97828805 GCF_038994185.2 Dermacentor albipictus
ATAAGGCTACAGAAACAGACGACGAGTCTATGCTTATTGATGAGTGGGATATAGATCACATCAGTGATCTGGACGATGAAGGCTTCAAGCTTGTGCACTACCGCAAAGAGAGGACCGTCGGAGTCCTAGTGATAATTACATCTGTCACGGAAGGATGTGACCTGAAAAAAGTAGATCCTATTGCTTTTTCTGTGGACGTTGAAGACATTCTTGGCGCATTGCCAGTTAGGAGCCGATTTACAGCTCAAGGGGCGCTGCTCTTGCATGTCCAGACAGAAGAGCATGCATGTGAACGCCCTTTTCAGTTGCAAGTCAGTTTCAGGGATTGCAATCTCAGCACGAGTGCCCAACTCTTACCTGCAGAACATGTGTTTTGTTAGAGGAGTGCCGAAGTGGTACACTGACGAGGAACTGTTTGGCTACCTAAAACCACAAGGGGTTTATTATGCAAAGAGAGTCACACAACGCGTGCAAATTTTTGAGTCCGAATGGGAGCCCAGACGAACTAACACTGTGGTTGTCACGTTCGCTCCAAACAGACACCGTCCAGATAAGATCAACCTGGGCTTCACAAGCCATTACACCATTGACTACGTTGAGACACCATCTCGATGCTTCAAGTGTCAGCGCTATGGACATGTGGCTAAGTGTTGCCGTGGTGAGCAGCGGTGTAGGAGATGCAGAGGACCACATGATTTCAAAACATGCGCGCGGTGGCCACCCAGCTAGTTATAGCAAGTGTCTCACGCGGGCAGCGGCAATAAAGCGAAAAAAAAACATTTATCTTTGGACCAAAGGCAAATGATGAGAAGAATAAGACGAAGAAAAAGACGGAAAGTCGCAGAGAGTAAGACGACATCCCACGAAGCTCAAAGAGAGATGCTGAATTCCCTACCCTGAAGCCTACATCAGGAACTCATGAAAGACAGAGTGGTACGATCACACAGCGGACCGGCTAAAGCAGTCAAATCATTGAACAAATGAGAGAAGTATGCGAGAAGTATACGATGCAAGAAGTATGCGAGAAGTATACGTATTCCGCTGAACAACCCGAACAGCGAAATTATGTGTCTGCACTGGAGCGACCCCATTCGCGTTGCGGTGAAACAACACCACCACAGGAGCACTGTCAGCAGGTGCTACGCGCTCTCTTCAAAGCCCTGCGATCTCACATAGAGAAGATGCTGGCGAGATCCACGAAGGACACGCTAGAAGTAGTCCTGCCTCTTGAATCGGTCATTCTAAGCTCTGCCTCCTCTTAAAACACCTAGCAACGTAGACGCGGTCAGGACACAATATTCACCGTCTCGTCCAAAGGTGCCGCTTCTTATGCAATGGAACTGTGCGGGTCTTGCGTGTCGTGTACCTGAACTGTCGCTTTTCTTACGTAACATGCATGTGCCAATATTGGCCATCTCCGAGGCTGGCCTTCTAAGTTCCAGATCAATTGCTGGTTATGTCGCACATGGAAACAAAGTATTCCGACATTTCCGAATGATAGCGCCATGCTATATGTCAGACGTGAAATACTACATTTCGTTCTATGAGTTCAAGACATTTGCAGCATTGTTTTGGAGGTCACTGCTGTGCAAGTGTGGCTGGGAAACCGAAGCCTCAGCCTGGCGTCCGTATAGTGAGCTCTAGTCAAAAGGTCGTGATGGGATAAATCATAAGGGACCTTTGCAGCCGCTGCCCTGCTCCGATGATTATATGCGGGGACTTTAACGCGCGCCCTACTCTCTGAGATGACAAGGTGATTGATGCTTGTGCGAAACAAATTGTCCGTACTTTAGATACTGAGGGGCTTTGTGTGGCGAATGACAGACAGCCGACATTTTTCCGACCACCGGCCTCTTACAGTGTCATTGACTTGACATTACAGTCAGCGGACATTCTTGCATCATCAACGACGAGTAAAGATAGAATTGGCAGCGACCATTTTCTCTTTTTCGTCAACATTGCTGGATTGCGAACCACCGGCCGAACATCCTGTCCTGTGACGCATTGGGATACGTACAGGGACGGTCTAAGCGAATCTTTTGGAGACTTGTTCACGGATAGGCTGCGTAGCAAGAGATTAGCTACCGCTGAGCTGAAGGTACCCGACCACTTCCCCTCTCCGCACTTAAAGCTCAAAAATCTGCGCGCTGCCCGTAGAAAAGTGGAACGAAGGCTGATGACGACGAAGGGCGACCCGCCAATGAAGATGATATATGACAGAATTAACGTGGTGATTCTCGGCTACACAAAGAAACTAAGAAGAGAGCAATGGGCAGCAATGAGCAGCAATGGGCAGCATTATGTGCAAGCATTTTTGTCTTCACGCCAGTACTAAAGATATGGTAGGTCTTTAATAACCTTGCTGAAAAGGTTCGACCAATCCGGCCATTTGAAACCCTAGCATTGAAATCAGGCGAGCCGCTCGCTTGTCTTGCGAATGCCTTTGCTCAAGTATACCCTTCCGGCAGGTCAACAGGCACAACCAACCCTCCTCCACCACTATCATCGTCTCAGATGGATGCTCCTTTCACACTGAGAGAGTTGGAACTAGCTATGGGCAGCCTACGACGTCGCTCTGCGGTGGCACCTGACCTTATCAGCAATCAGATGCTGACTAACATACCGGCTAACAGACGAAGCAATCTGCTGCAATACTTTGACTAAGTGTGGGCGAGAGGGGATATCCCACATTTATGGAAGGTAGCATAGGTGGTACCCCTTCTGAAGCCCAGAAAACGTCCTGCTGCTCTGGACTCCTACAGACCGGTATCGTTGACGTCCTGTGCAGCGAACCTAATAGAGAAGGTGGAGTGCAGAAGACTCACTTGGTACGTCGAGCAGAGTCGGATACTACCGTCGTGCATGACTGGGTTTCGGCAGCGTCTAAGTGCTCGAGGCAATGCGCTGGACCTGCTACGTCACATATAACCTTACAGTGCAGACGGCCTGTCGACACTTGCTGTTTTCATGGATGTCTCCAAGGCTTACGACTACGCGTCTCAAACAACCATCATCAGCAAGTTACAAGCTATAGGTGTCAGGGGTCACCTCCCTTGCACTTCATACATACGTTTCTCAATAATCTCCGCATCAGAGTACGCCTTGGCGACACTTTGAGCGATGAGACTGGTATATTTCGCGGCGCACCACAGGGGAGTGTTTTATCTCCCTTAGTATTTACCATCGCCATGGTGAATCTCCCAAGAATACTACATCATCGAACACCCGTGAAGAAATCTACATATGCCGATTATATCTGCATATGGGTGTCTGGCTACCAGCAGCATCGCCTCGCACGAACAGCCCAGGGAGCAGCAAATGTCATTCAGGGCCACTTGACAATGCTTGGCTTATCATTATCAACAAAGAAATCATCATCCATACTATTTCCTAGAATTAAAAGAAAATCTACGCACTTGAAGCTGAATTTGAACGAGTATCATATTAGATATAGTCACCAACGTCCGATTTGTTAGCATTACCTTGGACCACAAGCTCCTCTGACGCCGCGCTGTTGACTACGTTGTGGCGTCATCGTGCCACAGGCTTCATGTGATCAAGCGAGTTGCTAGCATAGGTTGGGGCAACCACTCGACGTCAATGCTACGACTGCACACAGATTGGGTTACAAGTCGGATCCTATACCAGCTACCTCTGCTGTCATCATCAGATAGTCAATACGAGCGCTTAGAAGCCTTACACAGAAAAGGTCTTCGGCTGTGCTTGGGAGTCGCTCAGCAGACATCGAACAAAAAAGCGCTCTACGAAGCTGAGTCACACCCTCTGCGACTTCAGGCTTCCTAGACTCTCATGACCCAGCAACTACGTTTGAGCGAGTCTTCACCCGTCGAAGCCCTCTTAAGACGTGTAGGTAACAGGCGGCGCTCACATTTTTATACAGCACTGAATACGCTTCGAGACTTAGGAGTGCGCTGCTCGAGACAGAGGGAAAAAGTAGACCCACCCTGGACATTCGAGGATATCGCATGCAACCTAAGTGTACCACAACTGCAATCAAAGAGCCGCATTCCAGCTGCAGAAGCTAAAGGTCACTAGTTCTTGAACATTTGAACACGACTTACCCGAATCACCCCCTAGTATGCAGAGATGGCTCTGTCAAAGTAGACGAAGATCGCTGCGCAGCTGCATTCTTTATGCCCTCTCTGAGATATGCGCGGTCTTGCCATCAGGACTGTATATTTTCGTCGACAGTTGTGGAAGGCGTGGCAATAGCTGCTGCTCTGCGCAAAGTAAAAACATTTCCTCCACAGATTGTGGTCCTCTTTTGGACTCAAAGACCGCGTTGCAACAACTCTACCGTGCTCTTCCGTTCATTAAAGTTCCCCCGCAAATCACTAGCCCTCGTGAAAGAACTCGGCAAAACGCTTTACAGTAAAGTTTCATTGGATTCCCTCCCACATTAGCATTGCTCGCAACGAAAAAGCCGATGCTGTTGCATACGCAGCGCTCCATCATCCTCCCAATGTCAAGGGCCCAAAGGGTAATCAAGTTTTAAAAAATCTGAGATTTGAAGTCACTTGGGGTGACTTTGGGAAGTATGTCATGCGTAATCAAGAGATTTCGTCGAGGGCAAGCCTCACGCCTGTATCGAATAAGACAGGATCTGCTAGTACACCAGCATGGTTATTTAAGATGGGGGGTATCAATTCTCCGAAATGTACGAGATGCAACGACACAGGAGACATTGAACGCTTTCTGTGGTCGTGCCCGAAATTCCCAGATGAAAGGGGCGCTCTCCGTGAAAAACTGCAACAAAAGGACCTTTCGCATGCGTGCCTGCAATACCTTGTGTCCCCCGAAGAATTAGTCATAGCCACCAAAGACACTTCACGTCTCCTTATCGCATTCTTAAAAGAGACTGGTCTGATGGACATGTGATCAAACACCACAATGATTCTATAGGAGACGCTCGGGCGGAGAAATCGCCGGCCTTGACCACCAGACTAAACCCGCCTATTGCTACAACTCACCGCCACCACCACCACCACCAGCCAGAGTATCTCCGTCGAGGCGCATATTTAGCGTCACCGTGAGCTGAGCAACTGTGGCTTTTAACTATGCCTATGTAGCGTTAATTCTGTCGCAGCGTCTGTCAGTCTTGTTCCTGGTGACGCATGAACATTGGCTTGGATGTTTTGTTTCCTGAACGCTAAATAATACTTGTCACCATTGTCCATGTATATATACAAGTGTTCAAAAAGCAGCAATTATATGCAATTTTTTGTTTTGCACGCGTCTGCATTCATTTGACGCTCACCTCAATGACACTTTGAGAAATGTGTCTTTACGCTCCAGTCAATAGAACACGAAAGCAGTTGCAAAGGACGCAAACGTTAACTTATCGTTAATCAACAATTACCCCCGAGAGCAGAGCGCAGCAACCTAGCCACACCCACTATGGAAACCGATAGAAGCGCGTTTCCGATACAAGCGCGTTTCTGCTTCGGCTTAGCCGTGCAGGTTGGCCTTCACACTTTCCGCGCCCAGCCAGAGTCCCTGGCACACTCCAGGGCGGGCTATGTGCGCCCACGATCGTAACGTCTCGTAACAGCCAGAAAGGCCGAGTAGGGATCGATGAATAGGCAGCCGATAACCGTCCGCCAAACGCCAGCAGACTGGACGAACGAGCGACTGGGGCAAGTCCACGCGATGGGACGAAGGCTTCATCCCAAAACCAAATAGACGGGAGGAAACCAACGTCGCGTCCGGCGTCACGCGGTCACAGCAAGGGACAAAAAGAAACAATCGCAGACACACACAAATAGACACACCAAGAAAAAAAAATTACGGAGGGAAACGTTGGATGGCGCGTAAATCTGTGCCATTCGATAAACCAAAGATGAGGCAAAAAGGAGATACTATAGGAGCACACAACGCCAGGAGTGCTGGGCGCATCTCGCGGCATAAATCCACATCGAGGCGGCCCTTCTGGAGACAGATCGTCGCGAATAAAAGAAAAGGCCCGATGACCAGACAAGCATTTGCACTTTTCAGACCGAATACTGGCTGAGTTTTCCAGGGTCATTTATCTCTCGAGAAACTTGGCGAGGTAACAGAGGAGGAGGGTTGATGATGGAGAGGGAGAAGCAGGGTGGGGTGGGGGAGGGTGAGTGAGATGCGATTTTCTCCATCCTTCTCCTCTGCTTCCTTTTCCTTTTGTTCTGTCCTCGTCGCGCAGCTTTGTTCTTCCTGTCCTTTGTCTCTGTCATTTTCTTTCTTTTTTATGCCTTAACCTGCAAACGGGCTTTCTTTATTTCCGTTCTTCTTTCGTTTTTTTTTTGCAATCTTGAAGGATGCCGCTCCGTATCGTCGCCTTCTTGGCATTATGCTTCTCTTTACGCATTTACAAAAGTGGACGAAAATGTCCGGAAAGCGAATAGAAACAGATGGTAACGGCGATACGCACACGTACGCCAACAGGCAGTGAAAAGAGACAAGATAAAAATGAAAGCAAGCAGCGCGCCAGCCTGACCTCGTCAGCGCCGACGTGTGCGAAGCTACAGGCTTCGAGATTACGGCGTGCCTACGGAGATTCTCTCCTTTCTCAAGAGGCGTTTATTGTACTTCTAGCTCTCACTTCTTTTCGGCTGAGTGCTTTTCTCAACACCGCCGTTTGCTTTTCCGCGACGTAGGTGCGTGTATGTACGGTCTATGACGAGAGCCGACGGCGGCGGAACACGCCGCGCTTTTGGATTCTCTGCTGCTTCGCCTCCGATCGCAAGCAGAGGCGGCGGTGCGCGTGTTCACACAGCCGGCTCCCCGGGCGGTGCTTGAGCGAGAAACAAATGAAGCCCGCGGGAGGACCGCTTTGCCTTGCCGTCCCGGTGCGGGACACCGCCTTCGGCTATTGCGCATCTCGGGCTAGCTTTCGTGGAAGATTTTCGTCCTGCCCTCGCCGTTGTATATGGGCGCCCTATACGGGCGCTAAGTTCTTCCGTAGATTTTCGTGCCAGCACGCACTCGCGCGTGATCTTTCGAAAAGAGAAGAGCGAAACGAAAAAGGAAAAGAAATCTACGCTGAAGCGCATAGCGTTATAATTGCATCGTTTCATGTTTGTTAGCCGACGTATAGACGGGCTTAATTAGGTATATAACGCTGCCACTGTCGGTGACAATGGCGGTGTGTTTATGAAAGAACAAGCAACAGTCACTGCGCGGAAGGCGTGAAGGTTTTTGCCACTCGTGCCGCGAGAGAACGAGGAGCCGAATTCACGAACCATTGAGTTCGGAAGTGGTGCTCATGTCATTGCCTGGCCGCCTTCGCTAACTATATGTGCACCATCAGCATTGGCTGAAATTTGATTTCACGAACAATAATAGCGTAAGAGAAAATTCCAGCCAATCTTCATGATAGACATAGTATTAGCGAAGACCACACCGGCTAAAGGCAAAGAACACTTTAGAACGAAAAGGTTTGTGAATTCGACCCCAGAATATTACACTTCTGCTTGTTATCGCCGGGTTATTCACTGGAACCAAAGAACAACAAACGTCTATGTTGAACTTAGGTTGAATAAGATGCTTAAGTGCATCTTCAGTGAAGTAATGCGCATAATCTTGAAAGTGCGCACTGTTAATTCGCTTTTCCTTCTTTCTGTCAAGCAAGAAAATGATGCGCAGCTGTTGGCCTATGGATGATGTCATTTGTCCCCAAAGCCAGAAGCTTCAACGTAGGAAAACCTTAGGCCCGTTAGTCGTGTATTCCATAATCTGTATATCAGCTTATGCTTCGAGCTTATGCGTCGATGCTTTGAAGTAAATCGGCGCAAAGTGCGACTGCAATAAGACCAGTGATCAAATACGGTAAATGCGGAGAAAGGATCAGGGAACAAGAACACATGTATTCTCGATGCTCATAATTTGATGTCTTTCATCCATTGGACCTGCCGCAGAAAATAATTTTGCTTGAAAAAAAAAGAAGAGTAAAGCAGCTGAACTGCCGCAACTGCTTCCAATGTACTGCCACCGCGAAAACTGGCCTCTCAAATGTCGGAGGCAGCCTCGAGTAACCCATCCAAGTGTCGATTCGCCGTCAAAGAAAGTCCTCATACTGCACAAAAAGGGGCTGAGGGAGGGCATACAAGCTCTCTAGTTGCACCGTGTCTTTGATGTTGATGTTTATTACTTTATGTCAGTGTTTCGTGCTGCTACAGAGCTGCTTGTTGGCCTAGTTGGTGCTTGGTAGTAAAAGACATGTTTTTTGCCGCAATTTAACACCCACAAAAGGAAGACGTTATGTGTCTTTATGTGTCTTCTTTTTGTGAGTGTTGAATTGCGGCAAAATGCATGTCTTTCGTGCTGCTCGTTCCCTTTAGGCGATATTGTTGCGGTCTTCTTTCTCTTGATCTCAATATATATAATTTTCGCATAATACTCGATGAAAATGCAACCGGTTGCTTACTTGCTTTGTAAACAGCCGTTTCGTTGGACAATTGTTCGATTTAATGAGGCACTGCTGCCAATTTCCTTGTATGAAATACATCGACTAAGTACAGAGCCATGCGTCCTTCTCTTAAAACTGTAGAAACATTATTTTGCGTTTACTGCTGCTCTGTTCTTGCTCAAATTTTGAAAAAAAGTTAGCATTTTATGGTCGGGTCGTTAAATGCAACCCTTGGCACTGTTAATTGCTTGGTTTGTCAAGAAAGAAAGCGCAGAATTTTATATTTGACAAATTTTTAATGTAGACCTCCTGACGAATGTAGTTTACGCCTATGCAACATCACACATCCGCAAATCCCGTAAAAAAGAAAAAGAGAGAGAGTGAAAGGCAGGGAGGTTAACCGGGCTGGGCCCAATTGGGTTACCTTTCAGTGGGGAAGGGTAAGGCGGACTGACAAATGAGAAGAATAAGAGCAGGTCACACGCAATGGAGCGTTCATCGTTCAGTTAACCACACGCAGACATACAGGCGGGTGCATTTTAACAAACGCAGCTCAGCCCTTGTGTACCTCTGTGCATCGCAGATTCGCAAGGCCGTGGTCCCGGCATCTTTCCTCCTCTAAAAGGCCTGTCATCAAATTTCTCTTGTAATATTTATCGTTGCAGAATCAGCGTTTCATATTCACAGCTCATGCGTTAGATATACAGGGGGATCAATTTCAAGTTATACGGAATTTTTAAGAATAGCCTGTTGGAGATGACATATTTCTAGACCTTGAGCTGGATAATTCAGAAAGACGGACATTACTTGCACGATAAATGAAAATGCATATTAAAGTAATTAACAAGAACTCGCTAATAATCATCTGAATTAATTACTTTAGGGTGCATATTGCCACTTACGAATTGTAGCCGGTGGGCTTACAAGGCGTACCCACTTGGAGTAAATTTTCAGAATGACGCCAGTTTAGACCTGCGTCATGAAACCCGCCGTAAAAATGCACTGTTGGTCCGCTTTATTAATAAAGCGCTCTTTTAGGCATTGAAGCACAAAAGTAAGTGGAACAGTCCCACATTTTGAGAATCAATATACCGAAACTGGTGTCATCCTGGAAATTAATTTCAAGTGGATACGTCTTGCACGCTCACTTGTTACATTTCGTAAATTGCAATATGAGCCGTAAAGTAATTAATTAAGATGTTAATTAGTGAATTTTTGTTAATTCGGTGAATATGGGTTTTGATTTCTCGAGCTATAAATGTCCGCCTTTCCAATAATCAAGCTCAAGGACAAGAATTATGATATCTATGTACTGCCACAAGCAACATTTTTTCAATCCTTAATACTTAAAATGATCCCCCCCCGTAAGTAGGAAAATGAACTAGCGAATCTTGACAGCGAACATATGTCATTAGAGAAAGCGGTAGACCAACCAGAAGCAGTTTCGACGAACAAATAATTTCATTAATCTGGCGGCAGATCTTTCGGGGACGCTCCCAGGAAAGCGTTTCACAGAGAATGTAGTCGTTAAATGGTAGACTTGCATATAGAGCCTGCTGGAATCTTAAAAATCGCGACATTGACAAGGGATTAGGTAGAGATTCTTTTAGAGTGGCATACACGCACTGCCATACTCTGGTCGCTTTTTCAATTACGAGTTACAGAAACCAAGTGATAAGCTTTCGTTGTTCAGTAAATAAAATCATGATCAAGCCAGGGATGTTTCGTGGCTGTAACTAGGCAGGATCCCTGTTCACGAATAGTGCTTGTACACTAGAGTTGTTCGTGAAATAAAATGGCGGTCAATCCTGAGGCTGAACATAGCAATACCGATGGCGCTCAGTCAGTGACAGAGAACCCTTACGAATGAGAACCTTGAGAATTTGGCCCTAGTTTCTATACATTGGTAGAACACGCTGGTTTAAAAAGTTTTGCTCGAATGCAAGCTTCAAGCGAAAGTTTCCTTAGCATAGAATGTATGCACACTAATCAATGGCACAGCCTTTGCGTTTATCTGATTTTGTTCTGAGCCAAAGTGCTTCTACAATCACTCTTTTTTTTTTCATGGCCCGCATATAAGATAGCGCTACACCTGCTCGACACAGTGACCCTGAAATTCTCATATTTTATTCCGCGCTCACATTTTCCAACACACTTGTGCATTATAATGCTCGAAGTGTGCGTGCAAGCGAAACATCAGATGTTTAATTTAGCGCCACCCATAGTGACTCGCAAAGGGACGCACCATGGCCAGCAGTGAACTCTAGGAAATATCGATATACAGCACGCCCCTCTTTCGCGCAAGCTGCGCCACTCATGGTGCGGGAGTGTCAGTTTCATTTCCTCCTTTCAATAGTTGTCCCGCTATTTCGCTCAGAAGCACCGAGTGCGGTCAACGCAACGCCGAGGCCACAGAATACGGGAACTGAGCGAAACAGTCACTGCGCCGAACTCGGGGAAGCAAACACCGCGTCCACTGGAGAAGCAGAAAATATCACCGAAAATGAAAAGCATAATGGCGAAGGGGCAAGAAACAAACATTGATGACCTTAAGAGGAGGGACGTTGAGAGGGATTGAGGGAGGAGGATTTCGGCGTCCGTGGTTTCGCACGAAGGGGGCCGTAGAGGGGGGACGCTAGCCGTAATCCGTCACTGTCAGTTAAAATTACAGTCGTACGGGAGCGGGTAATGAAGATGGATTACGGTCGGCCCTCGCAACCCTAATGTCGGCAAAGCGTTCTACGGGGGCGAGAACAACGCTTAAAAGTTGGTCAGAAACAAAGACACCGCCCCTCTTCCTCCTTCTCGCCTTGCGGAAAGCGCTGATGGCGCGAGGCGGCGAGTTACAGTAGCTAGACGAGAAGATCAAGAACATAACAACGAGGCGGGAGCTGCAGGGTGGCGCTCCACTCACGTCACGTCGCTCTTCGCCACTTAAAAGTTGCGTGATGAAGATCAGTGGTCGCCTCGGAGGAGTGAAGAACTGCTCCCCGCCATCTTTCACGCAGTGTTTTGCTATCAAAGGAAGAGGGGCAGCTTCTCCACCAGCGTGGCGTGACGCGCCATGCGCGGCGGGAAGATTCGCAGGCTGCTCGGCTCCCGGCGATTATTCTTCGCAAGATCGAATGAGCGAGGCAAGAGAAACAAGAAATACGACGGAGGGATGGAGCGCCGCAGCAGCGTGAAGCGAGGAGGCAAAACATCTTTATCGGATACCCGCCCACGATCTTGTCAATCAGCTGCACTTAATGGTTTACATGCTCCCGCGACTTTATCGATGCCAGCAAGTCCGGGTTCTCGAGGGTGCAGCCACGGCTGGGTCGCATCGCCTCGGAGAAGTGATGGTGTGATAAGCTACCAGCTCAAACTCGTTCGGTGTACACTTTCGAAACTGGAGTCGCAAAGTTGTTCGGCGGTTTCCTGTTGCAAACGCTGATAAGAACGTCAAGAAACCGTAGGACGGGCTTTGCATGAGTTTGGCGCACGCGAATAAACGCAATTCTGCCTATATAGCGGTGGGGGAAGGGCGACCCGGGCCTTATCGCCTACATTCGCGCGCTCGCGACTCCTGGCGCTTTGCTCTGGAACATTTAAGGCAATCTGCGCACACCCCAGCATGTCAAGCAGCATTCTTTGTCGCGCGAATATTTTAGAGGTCGTTGATAATAAAGGCTTCATTCTTGGGACGTGGCTTAACTGTGCGGCCAAAAAGAATAATTCATTTAAAGAAATGCTCCCACTGGCCGGGCCCGCTCATCCTGCCGTTCTCGTTCCCTTCTTCCCGCTACACTTTCTTTTTTTTTGTGCGTGTGTGTCTCAGCTTTGAATAACGAATGGAGAGGCACTTCGCCTTTCAAACTGGAGCGCTGCAGAGAGACAGGATGGGTGAAACGCGGGGAAAGAACCAAAAAGAGCACAAATCGAAAGTCGGCTGAGAGAGTGAAAAGACAGACAGTATAACAGTCGGAGTGCATGTAGAATGTAGAGTATGCATTTTTCAACTTGAAACTACGTCGAGAATGGGAACGAAGAGAAGAAAAAAGATAGCCAGAAAGATAGCTTTAGGCGTCCGCGCCTGCCTTGATGGCATATTTTATCGCCTAGAGATGGCGCTTCAAGTGAGACCATTGCGAAGTGCCCGGCACGTGGTACGCGGGTATCACGCGGTCTTCCGACAGTGAGCATCCGCGTTAAACCCCTATGAATATTCAAGCCTTGAAGGAGATCTCCAAGACCGCGCACCCTCATTGGTTGCTCAATTCTAAAATATGCATTTTTTTTTCACGAGGTCATGTATACGCGAAAGAGAGAGAGAGAGAAAAAAAAGGAGAAAAACACGTCTGGAGCATCTCTCCATCAATCTGCCAGGACATGCGGACACGTCATGGCGGCAATAGAGGGGCGACTGAATACTTTATAAAAGTTGAGCATCACAAGAATCATAACGCCTTCGCATTATTGTCGTAGCGTCGCCGTTGACTTCCTGTGCCTCTGTAAAAGGAGGAATACACGGGTTGCACGCAGTATTCGATGCAGTGTGAGGAAACCTCACTATACAGCCTCCATGGCAGCTGAGTGGCTATGGCGTCCGCCTTTGCGGGTTCGATCCTCGTCTGCTTCGGACACATGTTGATCAGGACGAAATGTAAAAATGCTCGTGTGATTAAATTTAGCTGCACATCAGGCGGTCAAAATTATTCCGGAACTCTGCACTACGGTATCTCTCATAGCCCCATAAGAGTTGCATTGGGATGTCAAACTTTTTGAAGTAACCGTCACCTATACAGCCTCGACACATCATTAGAACTGTAGTTGCCAAGAAATATTTCACGACGAAACGCAACACTGCTCTGTCGGCTCTGGGTCGGAGTAGCCCTCACTAAATCATACAACTATCGCACTGGAATGGCTGACTCAGCCATGTGCGCTAGGTGTAGAAAAGAAGAACCGCAGATAATCTCATTTGCCACTGTTCCCGCATCGACAAGCAACGCCAGACTTTCCTCTGTGTCTTGAATCAACTGGACGATCAGCCTTTTAAAGAAGAAAATGTCTCAGGAGCCTGGCCTCGCACCTCATATATAAGACCTGAAATCCACACGAGCCCTTCTACATACGTGAATGCGACAAACTTCAGTGCCCAAGCGTATACGATGCACCTCGCTTAATGCATGTGAAAGATCGACTCATGTCTTCTCTTCCTAATTCTTTCTTTCAGTCAACCTCCCCTTCACCGCATGTAGGATTGCAATCTGGCCAAAGTCTAGTTATAAACCTCCCTAAATTTATTTCCTTCCTCCCTTTCTCTCTCTAACCGTTACGAATTAATTAATTAATTAATAATTTCAGTTTTCCAGATCTCAAATAATCAATTAATTGGTTAGTTAATCAATCTTTATTTAGTTGCATTTATCCATAGCTAGATGTTTAAGGACATTTGTTTGATATGCACCCCTGGTTCCCTCTTGTGTAAATGCAGATCATTGGTCAGCCATCGTCCTGCACCGAAAATCGCCCCCTTTACTTCCATCTGCTAAGCTCGGACAGCTGGGCTAGTTGGTTCTGAATATCATTATGAAACATCGTCCCAGCACGTTCGTGTTGTCCCTTTCTGCTCGTCCGTGTTTATTTGTGCGCTGGAACGATGTTTAATAATGTGACTTCCATCTGCTCTCTTTTGCAGCTGCTCGTAGGACTAAATAATACTTTACGAATCGCTTTAGACTCGAGCTGTTTGCTGTTATGGATCACTGCTTAGCGGGGCGTGTGTGTGCGTGTGTGTGAGTGTGTTTGCGTGTATGTATGTATGTATGTATGTATGTATGTATGTATGTATGTATGTATGTATGTATGTATGTATGTATGTATGTATGTATGTATGTATGTATGTATGTATGTATGTATGTATGTATGTATGTATGTATGTATGTATGTATGTATGTATGTATGTATGTATGTATGTATGTATGTATGTATGTATGTATGTATGTATGTATGTATGTATGTATGTATGTATGTATGTACAGATCATTATAACATTTGCTATAGGCTCTCTTTCTTGCATGATATAGTGTTCGTCTTATACGACAGGAAAGAACGCAATTTCTCTCTTTTCCGCTCAGATGCGCAAAATGGAGCGAATGTTCTGATGTAGAAAGCACGGGGAAACTAAATTCAAGGAATAACAGGCACGTGGCAATCATCACTTATAGATTCTGCATGCATTCATGCGAAAGCCGTTAGACCTAAGCCGGGCGATTGTACGGTACAACACAGCCTGATCATCATCAGTACACTGACGAAAGCAGCAACAACGAAGTCACTGCATGGAATTCAGTTACAAATCAGCGGTGATACAATGCTCACACGTTAGTGGTGTTTCGTGTGAGCGCTCAATTTTTCGCTCAAACGCTTTCCAGTGAAGTCTCACTGAGTGTAATATTGCTTTTTTCTGTCCAAAAGATAGATAGCCGCCGTATTGAACGCTGTCTTGCGACTATGGTCCCAATGTTAGGTTTTCTCTCGAAAAGTATCTTTAGTGCAAAGCCGGTTCCGGTGTGTATCACAGCCTTTTTGAAGAAAACCCAACAGTACCTCTTTCCTCGCGGTTGAGACAAGTATTAAGTTTTTTTCACCTATTTTCTAATTATCTTACATTATACAACATTTATTTGATTCATTAAACGTGCCCCACGTCATCCTAACCAAGCTGCTGCTTTTGCTGCAACTCAGCTGTGAAAAGGAAGCGAGCGACGACTCTCTCTCGCCTGCGCATCAGTTGCTTGTCGTCTCGACCCCGCGGATCCCGGGCCTCGGAATACACGTAAAGTGCCTCGAGCGGCCAGTCGCGTGGCAATCTTGCGCGCGTTTGCGGGCTTCTTTCACACTCGGAAAAGTACTTTTATGTAGCACGTATTGAACAACAGAAAACTGTATCGGGAGTTTTCCATGTCACTCCAGAATTTTCTCATTGACATTTTTATCTGATTATAATATTTGAGAAGTTGAGCAATTAATGATGCCTAATTATGCAATTAAGCCGAACGCAAAACATAATGAGTATCTGAGTACCTTGGTTCTGTCCTGCTACGTGGCATTTGCATATATTTAAATCTTGGTGCACGATAGTGGGGCACCCTGCATGTATAAATTTTTTTCTAAGCTCTCCCATTTCCCTTCTACCTCCACAACGTGACCGGGTTCCCACACGTCACTCACATACACTTTTTTTCCACTTTGACACTCTTAATGTTCACGCATTAAGCACACGAACATGGGTACACGAACATGGGTAGGTGCGAACCCATATTTGCAAATTGCGTTTCCTCTTGTAATTGCTTGTTGCCCGTTCAAAGAGGCCCTCATCATCCTAACCAATACAGAAGCCCTGCACCTGACAATGAAAACCAGCACGTTTGTTTGACTGTGGAGGAGAGCAAGGTCTCTTTCACAATTCTGGGAGCCTACTTATCACTATCAAGCTGTCTAAACTGCGAGCGCTTACGGGAAATTTTGACGACGACTCCAGCGCCGTGGGTGGTCACTGGAGATTTCAATGCCCACCACTATCTCTGGCGAAGCTCCAAGATTAACTCGAAGGGCAGAAGATTGCTGTCCATTGCCTCTGAACGAGAACTTTGTTAAATGACGGAATCCCCGCCTATCTGCGAGGAACAGCGTATACTAGCTGCCTCGACCTTAGCTTTGTTTCGCGCTCCTTTAACAGAAGGGTTCAGTGCTTCTCGGACTTGAAGACGTGGGGAAACGACCACATCCCAACTTATATGACAACTGAGGGGCTGACTAGCTCCAAGTCCTCCGGAGCCGTCCAGTGCACTAACTGGCGGAAATTTAAATCAATCGTGGAAGACTTCTGTCGAGATGACATACCATCCAGCCTAGGCGACGCAATCAAAGGTGCCTTACAGGTTGCCATACATTCGATTTCGAAAAGCTGCGCACGCACAGAATTCGACATCGAGTTAGAGGAACTTCGGGCAATTCTTTGCCGTATGGAATGATGATATAGGCGCATAAAGTTCATTCATGATTCGATATTGGCAAGACAGACACAGAAAAAAAATATAGTGTCGTATGAAGAAGCTGGCTTCACAACGATGGATATCTTTCTGCGAGTCTCTGGATCCCCGAAAGCCTTTGTGTCTTATATGGAGAACTGTTCGTGGCCTCCGGGCAACCCCTGGACAGCGCCACCCATTTAATTCCCTGGCTCTTTACCTACAAGGCAAAGAGGTTAAAGTCGCAGAATCCTTCTGTAGGAGGACTGCCGGTGAAGGAAGCTCCACTGGAACGCAGGCCCCCGACCACTTACCATTGTCACGTGATCCCCGTATGGAGTGCCCTTTTGTCTGTACGAACTAGAGGCTGTGCTTGCTTTATGCAGGCGTTCCTCAGCGCCAGGACCAGATGGCATTACATACCGCGGTCTGTGTATTCTTTGTGAACGAGCTCGAAAGGCGCTTCTGCCCCTGCAGACTGGCACGGCTCCCCAGGAATGGCAGACAAGTCGCCTGATTCCGCTTCTCAAAGCTGGAAAGTCGCCTTTGTACATTCCGTCCGATCGCGCTTGCTAGTTATGTAGGAAAAGTAATGGAACGGATGGTTCTAACGCGTCTGGAGTGGTACCTAGAGCACTATGAAATATATCCAGAATCGTTGACAGGATTTAGGCTCGGCCGTTCATCTATAGACAACGTTGTCGACCTGTTAACCTACGTCGAATTCCAGAAGGCCAGTAAACGCTTGTCTGCTTCCTTGTTTCTAGCCGTTAAAGGGCCTTACGATAACGTTACCCATGAAGCCATCCTTAAAGCATTAGAAGCAATAGCACTTGGTAGCAAGATATATCTTTGGGTTCGTAGCTACCTGCAGATGCTATCATTCTACGTGCTTACTGGTGATGGCCCGACACTCCAGTATTACAGTTGCCGCGGAGTCCCTTAGGGCGGAGTACTAATCTAGCCCTTATTGGACTACTCGAGGATCTGTCAAGCACTGTTCGACTCTCTATCTACGCCGACGACATCTGTATCTGAACCTTGGGGGTGACATGGCTTCAGCTTCGCACATGGCTTCGGAGGGCGGCCTCATCGACATCATGCTACCTTCGTAAACAAGGTCTTTAGTTGACGTGGGAAAAGTACACAGTGGTGGCGTTTACCCGGAAGCTAATGTCTGCAACGCCACATCAATCAACGGAAAGGTGATATCGTCCAGAAGAAGTCACAGGTTCTTGGGTATTGTGATTGACAGAGACTTGACCTCGACTCCTCACGTGAACCACGCGAAGAAGCGACTGATTGCTGTATGTCATCTGTTCAGGTTACTTGCAGGACAGAACTGAGGGGTGACCACACAGTCCATGTTACAGCTGTACAGGGCGTTGTTTGTTGGGTTCCTCCGGTACAGCCTACCTGTTATATCCGACACCTGCAAAACCAATTTTCGTACAGTTCAGAGCATTGAAGCCCAAGCTCTGAGGATATGCCTTGGATTACCACGCAGTGCGTCAACAGCTGAACCTATTGCCATTGCTCCAGATTATTCAATCACGAAACACATCGCCGTCGAGGCAATGCGTGCACATGTCAAGCACATTGCCCGGACCCCTTGCCACCACCTCGCTGCACTCACCGTGGAAAGACCCTGAACGTCATTTAGCACAATTGTCAGTGCATAGCGTGCCTCGCTTACATCGAGATACACACCTACGGCCTGGTCGGTGTCTCCTCCATGGTGTTTGTGCCGTCCTGAAGTACACATCAGAATTCCAGGACTTCAGAAAAAGCCAGATCTGCCACCGCTTGCTCTAAAACAACTGAGCTTACTCCTGTTCTACGAGAAATACAGTAGCCACGTACACATCTATACTGACGGATCGACGACATCGACCAGTTCTGGGGGTGCTCCGTTTATACCGACAAGAGGAGTAACACTGCGATTCAAGATGTCACATGTGACTACGTCTCGCGGCTCTGCGCAGTGCGCTTCAATTTAGTGACACAGAGAGTCCTGGTATACGGGCCGTGCTTTCCGATTCGAGACCGGCTTTACAGAGCATGCAGTCAATTATCATACGTAGAGCTCACGAACAGCTAACATACGAAATCATCAAAGCTCATCCCGACGTAAAACAGATAGGTCACGAAATTATTTTTCCTGTGGCTACCTGGCCATTCCGGGATCAGTGGAAATTATCAAGCAGACAAAGCTACCCGAGAGTCACATCAAGAACAACACAGCTTCCTTTTTCCAGGACAGACGCTGCAAGGCCGCTTCGTCACCTGGCACGCAAGCTCTTTTTAACAGAGCGGAAAACCCCGAATATAAGATGCACCAAGTTGTACGAACTCAACCCTTCGCTCCAACTCCGACCTCCACACCAACCTGAGGCATTGCTTCTATACTGGCTGTGGTTGGGAGTGGCTTTCACGAACGCATACATTACTTTGATTGGAATGACCGATAGTGCTGCATGCGACGTCTGGGGCGTGGAAGAAAACATCGAACATTTATTGTGCCATTGTCATCGATTTCAATTGGAAAGACAAACATTATCTATCGCATTGCAACGACTGGAAGATCAGCCGTTGTCTGTGTAGGTGCTACTTGAAGACCGTTGCCATCGCTCGTCGGCCCACAAAGTTATGAAGGCACTTTTGTCCTTCTTGAGGGCGACTGGCCTATGTCAACGCCTTTGACTGGCTCAGGCCCTCCGCGTGCGTGCGCGAGCTCACCGCGGCTTTCCTTCCCCTCCCCTTCCTCTCTATATCTTATCTTTTTATTCCCTCTTTACCGTCTTCCAGAGTAGGGTAGCCAACCAGACTCATTTCTGGTTAACAACCCTGTCTTCCCTCTTTATTTCCTCCTCATTCTACTGCAGCAACTGAGTCATGAGGCGAGCGACGACCGCCTTTGCAGCAGTTCCTGCTGTCGTCTCGACCATAGGAGTCCCAAGTCGACAGGAAAGTTTCGAAATTCGATCAAAATGTTTTGACTCCCGATATTTTTCCCTAATGCAAGAACAAGGCACGGAAAAAGTGTTAGGTGGGCTATTTTCAACGATGTCTCTGTAAAAGGAAAAAAGCAGAGCTATGCGTTCGCGCGCGCGCGTGTGTGTGTGTGTGTGTGTGTGTGTGTGTGTGTGTGTGTGTGTGTGTGTGTGTGTGTGTGTGTGTGTGTGTGTGTGTGTGTCTGTGTGCGTGCGTGCATGTGTGTGTGTGTGTGTGTGCGCGCGTGTGTGTGTGTGTGCGTGCGTGCGTGCGTGCGTGTGTGCGTGTGTGTGTGCGTGTGTGTGTGGGCGTGCAGGTGGTGTGTGTGTATGTGCTTATACAGAGAGAGGAGGGGGAGAGGGGCGGGGGTTGGCGAAGTGGGGCAGAGGGCGCCCATGACCAGGTACGCACAACACGCGCTTTGATGGCCGTATACGTTCTCCGCTCAGGCCACCGCAAAGCATGCGAGACATCAGGGTGACGGCAAACCGACAATTACCCCTGCACGACGGCGCAGCCTCTAAGGACAGAAAGGTCTTGAAAAAACCCGGCCATTATGGACGCCCTGCCCTGTAATCATGTTGACAAGCGGTGCCTCTCATTTAGATGTATACACACATCGCGTGCGTGTGCTCGACTGTGCGCAGTGTGCTAGACCGCCTGCGAGCTCAGCCATGTCGTGATTCCTAAATGGGCAAGGACCTTTCGGATGCATGCAGGGCTTTCCTCCGAAGTGCGCGGGAACCGCTCTTTTATGTCCTCAATCTGAGCTGGGAGTAAAGCTGAGCACTTTTTAACTTCTTGTCCGCATAGCTTTGTTTGCTTGAACGGCGCAAGAGCCACACGGTAGACCCTACCACTTTAGTAAGACAGGGAAATATATTGAGATGAAGAGGAGCGGGCAGATACCATCCCTCTGCTTCTTTTCTCTACCTAATGCTTATCTTTCGTGCTCGTCAAAAGCCTTGTCTGGAGCTTTTCGTTTGTTTTTGCGAACCTTGCATTTCTTGCTTTGAGCCATAACGTATTCTTTCTGTTCTGTACAAAATGCATTGCTTCAGTGGGTGCGTGTGTGCGTGCGTGCGCGTGTCTCCGTGCGTGTCTGTGTGTGTGCGTGCGTGTGTGTGTGTGTGCGTGTGTGTGTGTGTGCGTGCGCGCGCGCGCGCGCGCGCGTTTGTGTGTGTGTGTGTGTGTGTGTGTGTGTGTGTGTGTGTGTGTGTGTGTGTGTGTGTGTGTGTGTGTGTGTGTGTGTGTTTGTGTGTGTGTGTGTGTGGCACTCCCCTAAGGCCTAATGCGGCACTTATCTGCATTATAGCGCTGGAAGGAACGGATAAGGGTTCATCGTTGGTGGCTGTGGATGTCAGAGAACAACAGTTGCAGTTATTCCGTGCGGAGCTTTTATTTCTTTTTTCATTATTATAATTCATGCTCGTCAGGTTCGCTTTATTTTTCTATCTCGCTCTTTCTGTCTCAGCATGAATAATGTTCAGAACAGGGCGCTAACGCGATTTCTCTTCCCTATAGTGCGACTGCGCCCCACCACGCCCACTCACAGCTCGAAGCATCGCTTCTCATTTCCTCTCCGTCACAGTGCACCAGCGGCCTTTTTCTTTTTGTCATTTTCCTGCCCACGCGACACTGACACGACTGCGGCTGTCAGCCACTGTTTCCGACACGAACTAAGCGCCACTGCTTTCCCACAAACAAGGTTGTCAAATGTGACCAATCTATGGGCCCCTGTCTGACAGTTGTGTCGCTTTACGAGCGGCATTATTTGACGCAAGTCGCCTTGAACTCGTTCGAGATTGCACGCGACGTCGGCTCTCGACGGCCACTAGTAGCAGTCACCCGCCGATACGACGCCGCGCCTGAATAACGAAGAGCCAGAAAACAACATAAAGGCGCAAACGATGAACGCGATGTGGAGAGAGGCGACGCGTGGATATTAATACTCGAGGTCAGGTGTCTGCGCTGGCGTTCCATTTGACAAGTGCAAGCTAAGAAAGGTCTGAGCTTCCCTTCATTGGCATTTCGCCCCCTTTCTCGTCGATACACCTAAAAGACATGCGGGTGTAACGGGAAGGAGCGGCGAGAGACCAACACTTTCACGCCCGCTACAGGAAGCCGCTGCCGATGCAACAAAGAGAGCTCTACGCAATGCAGGGCTTCGCTACCGTCCATTTGTCTAGTGAGCCTGCGTAAATGATCTATTCTTCGCGATTAGACAGCGCATTGTTTGCTCCTTATATTATGCGTTAATAATGCTGACTGTAGCAATTAACGAATAAAGATTGATGCTACTTATGCATTCGAGGCAAGGTGCGAGCATTTCCTTCGTAATTGTTGCCCAGAGCGTAAAACGAATGAAAGCGAATTCTGCGCGCTCCTCCGTATATAAAAACAAGAAATGTGTTCCATTCGTGATAAACAAATATAGCATAAGCTTTTTTTGTAGGTGTTAAATAGACAATTCAAGAGATTAATAGCAGGCCAGAGCATGCTGGCTAAGGCCGATCTCTCTACCTCTCTAGTGAATTATATCCCTCTCCACTTTTGCCACCTCTTTAGTATAGCGGAACTCTGTTGATCAGAGCTCCGTTTCGTAAGTCGTTCCAGGCGGCGGAGCTGCGAAATAAATTAGCGCAGATCAACGTTGTCGTCGGCGGCTAACAATTGATCACCCGCCGTCTGTTCCGAGGACAGCTAAGGACACCTAAAATCCGAGGACACCTAAGCCACCTTTATGAGTTGTGAATTCGAAAGCATTATTGTTCAATTGAAGGCCGCTGAGCGGTCCTTCGAGTTATGAACTCCTTGCGTGCAAGCGAGCCTGTTTAGACTCTTGGCCAACACCTCTTGATAGCACAAGGCCGGTTCACTTCGATCCGTGACGTCATGCAACCTCGCCCGATTGCCATAGAATCTAATGGCGACGCTCCCAAGTAAGCCTCACCGCTTTCATCACACCGGGCTTAACAACGGAAATTTCGGCTCAAGTATACCATGACGTCACAAAGCATAGGGCACAAGCCTACTAACTACGAGACGTTGATTTAGCTTAGTGGGCAAGAGACTCGCCCTTTGAGCGTGGGTAGTAGGTTCGAAACTCACTACCATCAACGTTTTTCCTTTCGAATGCATTCTGTATGTTATACATTAATTTCCTCATAGGCATTACAAAGGCGAAGTTTGAACGCAGGCGAGAGCTTGCGCGGACAAGGGAGGCGTGGATAACACAGGCCTCAGAGAGCGAGGGCAACATCGAGGCGATGCCCTCTCCTCTCACGCAACACCTGGCAGGCCAGCGCGGCAGCAGGTGTGCCTGTTCACCTGTTCTGCGCCGTGAAGGCGCGCACGTGACGTGGCATCGGAGCCAATGGGAATTTAGGTGCCGTTTCGATGCCACAGACGCCGACCTTTTCGCTCAATGGGCCAGTTGATGCTTTCGCACCAAAAAAAGAAAAAAGAAACATCGGCATTTTCGGGGCCTGAACGTGAAGCATTGAAAGCGATAGCGAAGTTGCATGGGAGCTTTCTTGTACGGTGTGATAACAATAGGCGGTGGGGGCATGTTGTGATGGAGCACGCGCGATAACTGCTGCAGCGAAGCAGGAACAGCTGCAAGACAGATACCAGGCGCGTCAGAACGCTGGCGCGATTAAGAACGCGAACAGCAGCACTGCCAGCGCCGAACCTCTATAGTGCACGAGATGAGAGCGTCGGAAAACCGTCAGCGTTTGTCAGCGCCCAATGACAGTATTACGCGCAGACGGATTTAACTTGACGCTTATACGGTCTGTTCCGTACAGGCTAGTGTATGCAAGAGCCCCGTTTCGTAAGTGTATGCACCACGATGTGGCATGCACACAGCGATACTAGCACTGAAAGCCAGAACGCTGCCCTGGCTCCGGCAGGGCCGTTTGTGCAGAGCGTGATGGTGCGACGGCTACTTCTATTTTGCATCCAAATGCACTGCACGGCGCTGTCGTCTCTTTATACTCCCTAACTCTCCCCGTGCGGTCCTCACGTGCGCCGTCGATACTTTGACAGCACGCCGGCGGCGATGACGAAAACGCGCCCAGAGGGTCCGTGTAGTTGCTTGTGTAATAAAAGGTGTGATACCAGAGACAGTTTTGACGTGACATCACGGACGCAGCATCTGACAGTGCCAGTACCCGAACACAGGGACCAGAATAAGATCAGTACACTATAATCATTGCGGTGGGTAAACTGCCTTCATCGATTGAGACGTGTCCAGGAATATCCACGTAATGTCGTTGCATCATGACGAACGCGTCCTATATAGCGCTCGCAGTTTCTCTTCCTTCTAGTATTTCAACGTACTGGTCAAAATGACGTCAGTGCAAAGCATCTATAAGAAGGCGCTTATCTCCAAACTATAACTTCTGCTCAATTCAAAGACCAGTGTTTCATATAAACTTGCACGTAACTTGCGTGGTTCACTCAAGTTTCTGTAACTTGAATTATTGTCCGGAGTAACTCGGTGTCTTGCAAATGCTTTGAAGTATGTGCGAGTCTTTTAATCGTAGGTGGTGGTGCTGAATTGTAACAACAGGCGGCTTTAGCCTGGCGATCAAGGCCGGCAATTGCTCCGCCCGAGCATCAATCACCCCATGTCCATCGGACCAGTCTCTCTTAAGAATTCGATAAGGAGGCATGAAGTTTCTTTGCGGGCTATAACTGATCCTTCGGGGAACACAAGAGAGAGGGAGAGAGAGCTTAAACAGAGGCGAGTTTCCGGTTTGCTACCCTGCACTGGGGTGGGGGATACAGGGGTTGTAATGACGACAAAGAGAGAGAGGAGAGAAAGAAGGGGAACAAGAAAACAAAATTTTAAAAATACACGGAACAGAAAATGCGTTCCAACCATAGGCGTTCACACAGGCCGGTCGACCTCAAGAAGCGCAATAGCGCTTGCACGGCCTTCTGATGCGATATAAAGTCGCGTCTATGTTTCAAAATTCTTTCTTCCGAAAGAAGCTGGTCGTCCAACTGGTTCAACATGACGGAACACAAGGTGTTGCAGGCACGCATGCGGATCATCCTTTTCTTGCAGATTTTCCAGCACAGCATCCCGTTCATCTTGGAATTTCGGGCACGACCACGGAAAGTGTGGTCATGCCCAGGCTTTCGGTGGGATAATTAGTCAGAACTAATTATGCTTTTCCACCTGCTGCGTTGGGTCAGTGGCCATCTCTCTCTCCGCTCGTAGTTCGTCGCCTTTGTTATCGCAGTTTCGATTCTGATGAGAGCTGACTGCAAGAAACGATCTTGTAGCTTGCTTTGCATGCACGTTAAAGGGTCAAGAAATATTGAGTAAAGCTGTATCTGTAAGTTACGATTCTGCACTAGAAAACAAGCCACTCTTACCGTGAGTGTAAGCTTAGTAAGCGAGAAATGGCGCAGAACCCAAAGATGGTCGGCTACATCACCCTGAATTTCTCGCACAGCTCTCCGCGAAATCAAGGATTTTGATAACGTGTAATGCCTGCGGTGTCGAGGAGACTATATATATAGAACACCTACTGTGCTACTACCCATCTTTTGAAAATGAAAGACATGGCCTCTGCACAGATCTAAACCAGTTATATAGAAAACCGTTCACCTTGAAAAAGACCTTGGGACCATGGCCTCGCATATTGCAGCTACAAAAGGCCACAAAAGCGCTGCAGTGATTTTTGAAAGCTACCGGATAGAGTGACCGTCTGTGATCCGCCCTGAATGACCATCAGTGATATAGAGCAGAAAACTGCTACCCCGTCGGCGATATCCGCAGTGGTCTTTCTCTTCTCTCAATCATTTCCTCCCCTTTTGCTCCCCTCACTGTAGGGTAGCGAACCGGGCTCAGTCCTGGTTAACATCACTGCCTTTCATTTATCATTTTCTTTCTCTCGCTCTCTCTCTTTTGATGACGTCTATTCGGGTGTATGATTAACTGTTTATCACCTAGGAAGGACTAAATTGCATTCTATAGAATGCAATTTAGTCCTTCCTAGGTGATAAACACGTAAGCGTTCTCCAGATATAAGCTAGATTGGCTCTACGGTTCCCTTATAAGGGAACCGTAGAGCCAATCTAGCTTATATCTGGAGAACGCTTTCTGCGCACAAAACGGTCCAAATACCAAAAAAAAAATTAAGGTATGCGATGTCACATAGATGTACCGGCAGTGAGGTTTGGGTGCGCAATTCAAAATATTGAACCTTTTCCTTCGTTTCTGCACTAACAATCACCCCCTTATTGTCAAATGAACGAAAATAGGGTTTCAAAAGAGTTGTTCACCGTTATAAATTAATTTTGTGTTGCTCTTTAGTATCAGATTTCAGCCTAGGTGGTATAAATTTGTCTAAATCTCTTCTCAACGGCATCCCTTATAGTTCACTGTGCTGTTTCGGAACACTAAACTTCAGTATTTTGTTACGTTTGTGATCGTTCGAATAACACTTCCTATGTTAGGGTTGTAAATAAACACCACTGTTAATTACGCCCTTTGCGTACTTTGAGTGTGCCTCTACGACACGCTCAAACATACATTGCAACGCAACATTTAAATGATAATCCTGGAAAATTGGACGAAATATAGCTAGCCGAGAAAGATGCGCTCCAGCAAAGCGCAAGTTGCTGCTATGGATGCGGAGCCCCCCACAGGCCCGAACGGCCAGAGGACTACTACAGCGAGCTCTTCGTTGGCATATGCAACCTGATCCACCAGCAGTGAACGGTGAGGCTCCTGCTTTCGTGGCCACGGACGCGGAGCTTGCCAGCCCGACAGGCCGGAGGTCTACTTTGATAAGCTCTTCAAGGAAGCGAGGTACTTGGTCCAGCACCAGTGAAGACACTGAGTTTTACTCAGTCTCAGGTAATGAATTGTCGGATGACAACTTTATATTGGAGATGAGCCGAAAGGCCAAAAGGAGACTCATCAAGACGTCATCACCCGGGAGTACATCAACCCTCATCATCCATGGAACCATGGAACCTTTCCATCATCAGCTATGGAAAGAAGAATGATAGGTGTAACATTAAGGGATAAGAAAAGAGCAGATTGGGTGAGGGAACAAACGCGAGTTAATGACATCTTAGTTGAAATCAAGAAAAAGAAATGGGCATGGGCAGGACATGTAATGAGGAGGGAAGATAACCGATGGTCATTAAGGGTTACGGACTGGATCCCAAGGGAAGGGAAGCGTAGCAGGGGGCGGCGGAAAGTTAGGTGGGCGGATGAGATTAAGAAGTTTGCAGGCACGGCATGGCCACAATTTGTACATGACCGGGGTTGTTGGAGAAATATGGGAGAGGCCTTTGCCCTGCAGTGGGCGTAACCAGGCTGATGATGATGATGATGATGACATCAACCCTGCAGGCAAAGCATTAGCGCTGGCCGCGCACACCATCCTCTCCATACCTGTGGACTCTTCCATCAGCCTTCGAGGATTAAAGAGGCAAGCTCTCCCTTTTTTCCTTGAGGGTATTGCGCCAAATATTGTGACAGCCAAGAAGAATGTCTTAGCTGTCGACACGACCCATGGAAATGCGCTAGACAACCTCCGACAGACAACATAATCGGGGAACATCAAATTGCAACCGGTTATACACTCTAAAAACTAGGGAGGATATCGCAGCAGTGAAGCGGCCGATTTACTCTTCAAAGCGTTGTTTTACTCTCGCAAAATCTCGAGTGGAGTGAAATGCATTGTTCACTCCGTCACCAAGGAGCGAGTGAAATGTGTTTCTCACTCTGCCCACCTGAGAGAGAGTAGAATGCCCGTTTTACTCTTGCGGCAATAGAGAATAAAACGTAGCGTAATCTTCTGCTTCAACTGTAGGAGGTTGGCCCCGAACATGGCGATGTATCACTCACGCACGCTGAGCAAAGAACACGTCGTTTTGCTTCTAAGAGAATAGGCAGCCACAGTTCAAAGGAACGCGTAGCGAGCGCTCTACGTTTTCACTCGGAGTTGCTCCACCGCACGCGCTCAACATAGCGGAACAGCACAGCACCGGAGAAAGCTGATCCGCCCAGCGAGCATCAAGAAGGCCCTCCAATGGAGACCGTGTGTCAGCCATCTCGAATCGCCGCGAAAACACGACAGTCGTTCGTCATTCGTTGGATATAACAACAAATCCTCCACGGTAAGTGAATTCTAACTTAGGTCCACATTCTGCGTATATGACATGCTATCGCCAGGGAGTCGTCGCGGCGCTTAGCCGACGCGATTGACAACGGACTAGGCAAGCGCGCTGTGTCTCTCGATGTCAATCGAAAAAGCCAGTCGTCGCGATAACTGCATGTGATTTTATCACTTGCCGCTATCCATAAGAGCTTTGAAAATCGCAAACGCTGCCATGACCATGGTATGTTCAATTAGACGTGAGGCGAGAGGACGCTTAAAATGGTTTGTTCACCGTCCCATGATTCCGAGTGTATGCAGAGCGTGCTTAGCGTTAGTTTTGTGTGTTTTAATTTATTCAGTTTGGCAGTCTACTGTTCAGGGAACGCTGTTGAAGTAAGGAGTCACATATCAGAAGGCGTCATATTGCTGGCGGCATGCTTTCGTTATAAATAAGCCGCGCGCTTGACGGTGTCTCGCGGCTCTCGCCCATGGTTAATCTGCGATCACTGAAGTTCACGTGCAGCGCCAGAGTTAGAAACTCTGCCGCAGGCATTCAGCTGCATGCTGCAAGAGGTCAATCGCCTTTTGCGACACTGAACTGCGCATGCGCAGCGCCCCAGCGGCTCGAAGCGAATTGGCAGGCGCACGGCGCACGGTGGGAGTCGACTCTCTCCTCCTAGTGAGATAAGTCCGGCCGTGGCAGGCGCTGCTTGTCATTGGGATAGGGCGCAAGCCGTTTCTCTTAAACTCTTACAGACCGGCACATATCTATGTCAGGCTGTTCGAGCCAAACAAAGTTTACCCCGACGTATGTAGCGGCGACGCCAGCCCGTGTTGCGGGCAGACCTCCACTAAATAGCACACGTGCTCTGGGAGTGCGGGTCGATGTACTCCAAGATACCCCAAGGATTGCAAGGAGGAGTGGGACTCGATTCTGCATAACCCTGCTCTAGACATCAACATCCGAAACCACTGAAATTGCGCATGACTACCCAGCCGTGATTCACATTGTTACGGAAGTGCTCAGAGCACATGTCAGGTACCTTGCTCGCGCCCCTCAACACTATCTCGCCTCACTGCAAGAAGACCAACCACGCACCCCTTTTTGTCAGACGATACTGCCATATCGTGTACACCTTCCATCAGGTTACACAGCTGATGCGACAGTCTTGCTTCCCCCTTGGTGCTTAGCTCAGCCACAAGGTCGGCTGACAATACCAGGAATTCGAACGGAGGCGCAACTCTCATCATAAGCTCTCAACCAACTTTCGCTGCTCTCACTGCGTGAAAAATAGGACGATCATACTTATGTATACACTGATGGTTCAATCACCGGGGACGGTTCTGCAGGATCAGTAATTTTTCCTGCGAAAGTCACCACACTGAACTTCAAAACATCGCATCAGACTACATAGACAGCCACGGAACTTGCTGCTCTTCGTAGCGCACTGCGCATAATTTGAGAACCACTACAACAATGAAGTGTTTTCAGTGAGTCCAAGGCAGCACTACATTGCTTACTTTCTGCCTCACGCCATGGACCCTACGAACAACTAAGTTCTAGAAATCCAAGAGCTTCTCACCTCCTCGTCGAGCAGGGAAGGACACGGCGTCATATTTCAGTCGCTCCCTAGTCACTGTGGCGCAATGGACAACGAACATGCCGATGAAGCTGCGCGCTCTGGTCATGAAGACGGCGGCAGGAACCAATCCCGCGACCAAGAACAGATGCAGCAGTGAAACTTCGAGTGCTTGCAAATGATGCCACACAATTGTTGTGCAACACACCTAGTTTCCAGCACACACATCTTTATCGACTGGGCCCCTGCCTTCAACTTCGTCCTCCATCTGGACTATCCCAACCCAAGACAACAGTTCTTTACCGACTGTGGCTTGGTGTCGCTTCTACAAAATCCTTTGTTTTCCGCATCAAAAGGGAAAATAGCGCTGCGTGTGACCAATGCGGCAACGAGGCAACTATCGAACACGTTCTTTGCCATTGTCCCTGATACAGAGCACACAGGCAGTCACTCGCCACCACGCTGGCACGTCTTGACGATCGGCCGCTTTCGGAGCAGACAGTCCTGGAATGCCTAACTGCCTCGACTGTCACTGCCCAAGACAGTCGAGGCCCTCTCAAAATTTTTGTTAGAGTGTCCTATTGGAAAGGCTGTAATTCTCACGGACGTTCACGACCTTCCCTATCTTTTCTTTTTTCGTTTATTTGCTTTTTCTCTCTGCCGCTGTTCTTTCCGTCTTTCATTTCCACTTACCCTTCCCCCGGTGCGGGATAGCAAACCAGAATTTATCCGGTTAACCTCTCTGCCTTGCCCTATCCCGTTTATACATACATATATATATATATATATATATATATATATATATATATATATATATATATATATATATATATATATATATATATATATATATATATATATATATATATATATATATATATATATATATATATATATATATATATATCGATATCTTAAATGGTGATGGACGAAGCAAGCCTTGTAGGAATGTCAGGGAATAAAAATCTCGAATATGGTTGTAAAACTAAGGGAATAGCTTGTCCGGACTGCAGAAACCAAATGGACACACTAGCAATAGTTCCGAAGTACACTGCTGGCGCCGACAACGGTGTTTCATGAAGGCAGCACAAGTAATCATCATCTTTTGATTTTCTCATTAGCACTTTTAATCGAATTATGATATTTGAGAAGTTCAATAATTATTTAAGACTAATTATGCAATTAGGCTGAATGCAAAAAAAAAATAATCCGAGTATCTCCCGTCGTGGGATTAGCCGGGTGCGCGTTTTATCGCGATTTGCTGGACCAAATAAAAGTTTATTCACTAACTCACTCCAAGTGATGGCAAACAACATTACCCTGGTTCTGTTCAGCTGCATGGCATTTGCATATTTTAAATCTTGGTGCATAATAATTGGGACACCCTGTATAGCCTGACACGCAGATAAGAAAGAGCACGGATGGACAATGTGCCAAACACAACAGGAAATGATTCAGCATTGTTAAAGCTTTCTTTATAAAGAGCATCTAACGCCGCAGGGTCACGTTTGAGAGCTTCAGTCAGGCAACGCGGCCAAGCCGAGCAAATAATTTCAGAAGAAATCTTGGCAACCCAGAGCCTTCGAGGAGTCATCCGAGAGCGGCCGCGCTGACGTTTCCGTTTCACGCGAGGAACGCGAGCAGTTAGCGCCCACGTTGCCGCTCAAATTAAGCGCACAGACGCACGTTCGCAAGAACAAGGAAGACCCACGTAAAAAGAAAGCATAAGCTAGCAAGCTGCAACTGTAAAAGCGACAAAGCAAAAAGGAAATAGAGCGCATCTACGGAATGCACAAGGACAGCAACAGCATGGCTGCACCAGTTTAAGAAACAAACAAGGCGTTTACAGCGTGTCAGCCCGGAGGCCTGCCCTTGCTTTACTTCTTGGCCCCGGTGAGATGACGTCGCCATGGAGTGGCGGGCGCCTGTCAGCGGCCGTCTGCTGCGCAAGGGCTGAGCAACGGGCTCGCCAGGCAGAGAGACTTCACACGGGCGGCGCCTGTCGGCCGGCCTGACAGCGATCAAGAAGAGGGCCCTTAATTACAGCCGCACACTTGCGGGCGCCGCGATGGGAAGGGGGGCAGGGAGCCCTGTCAAGGTCCGCTCCCGTCTCCGTACCCGTCATGCAAGCCTACGTGCACCTGCCGCCCCCATCCCCGTCCATGCATGCACGCGCTGCTGATGACGACGTGTCGGACGTCATACAACTATCACACCTGTAGAACGGGCATGCGGGCGCAAGCACCTCGTTTGCTCGCGTCTGCGTCGTTTATGTACGCATCTGACCGCCGTGAAACCTTCCGATCCGCAACAGCAGCAAAAGGACGCGCGCGGATTCTTTTCCCAAGCGTCGTGGTATACGCCGTCATCGATTCCAGGCATTCTTCCATATTCGGATACACTTTCTTTTTTTTTTCTTCTCTCTTTCTTTTTCATCGGAATATACAAGCGATCTGACATGAAGCACGGTCAATTTGAAAGCCATTTAGGTCGCCGCGCTTTGCAATTAACCGAAGCTCCTCTCTTCACTCGAGCAAAGTCGGCTCGCGGCGATAAATTTGCCGCCCCCTGCATGCACAGCTCACGATATCAACGAGGAAGTCTTTCCGTTCGAAACCATTCGCTCCAAGATAGTCGTCCGCTTCGCTTTCCAATGTTTGTATTTTTATACCCTTCCTTACAATAGCATCCTCGAACTGTGTCTTCTGCACAGATCACATATATTTAATTATATTCTGGATCGTTTTACTCCTGTGAGGAATCAGGCCTCATTTCAGCGACGTATACTGCACTATGCAAAATAACAAATCTTGAGCATCCACACTCTAATCGTCTAAAAATAGTGTGTGTGTGTGTGTGTGTGTGTGTGTGTGTGTGTGTGTGTGTGTGTGTGTGTGTGTGTGTGTGTGTGTGTGCGCGTGTGCGTGTGCGTGTGCGTGTGTGTGTGTGTGTGTGTGTGTGTGTGTGTGTGTGTGTGTGTGTGTGTGTGTGTGTGTGTGTGTGTGCGTGTGCAAAAGACAACAATGCCCTCGCTGAGCGTCAAGCGTCCCTGTCATAACGTTTCCACGCTATGGCTTAATTCTGAATGCGCACGAACATTTGAGTAGCGAGTATGAGCAGGAACATCCCCAGTATTACTAATATTTTTGTTGTCATAATGACAGATATCAGAAGGCTCTAGGAAGAACATGGCGGACGGTGGTGCCGCAGAAGGTCTTCCCGACCTTGATGCAAGGACGAAAACTGGGCATGTCTACTGAGACCATGTTGCGGAACACTGGCGACCGAGCTCTGCCAAGCACCGGCAACTATGCAGCGAGAATTATCTTCACTAGCTGCCTGTGAGTTAAGGCAAAGTACCAGTCCCTGGACATCACTAGCACATTCTGTGCAGTATAAAGAAAAAGGCAAAACAGAAAAGGGAAAGAAACACCAAGTGCGTATAACTCGCGTAATTTTTCTAGCTTCACTCCACGGTTTACGTCCAGATAAACGCGGCAGGAAAGAACGAGCGTCCTGGATTCCATTGCCGCCGTCGTCACGCACCGCCGCGAGCCGGCCGACGTGGCCTGTTATTAATACTTCACAGGGACACGCCACTTAGCGCGCCGTTCTTCAGCGGCGCCCTTTTCTTGCAAGGTGCTCCGGCCGCCTCGGCGAAGTGAGGCCTATGCTCGCTTCAACGTCAGGACTGGCGCTTCACGCCCGCAGACGAGTCAAATCTTGATGAAGCAACGCCGCCAAAGGACGGCTGCGCAGTTGTGCAGTGCGCGCTATGGAGAGCCGCGGGATGCCACGCTCGTGCACGAATGCGAGGACAACGACAGCGATATGTTAGGCTTGTACACTTCGGAGAAAATATGCAGGCCAAGAAGAACACCGGCGGTGGACGTCTCTTGGCTATTTCAGACCACCGGAGCATTCTTTTTTTTATCATGATTCTTTTTTTTTTGCCGTCGGCGCTTTTTTTTATTATTCACCATGCACGCACGCAAACTCCACCGCTTGCTGGCTTTTGAGTTACAGCCAAAAAAAGTATGTGAATACTAAAGCACATCATAATCCCAATTCAGAGGAGAATCACTGCGCCACATGTGTTGGGCTCGGTTAAGAGCTTCCCTTACGTTTCACTAATTCGATAAGGGTGATTATTTCCGGAATCTCTCAGAGGTTCCGGAAATTCAAGTTTTATACGACCTTATACAAGCTTTAAGTTATATTCAAGAAAAACCGTGCTTCTTTTAGGCCACCGGTGTTGTGTAAACAACACGTTATTCTCGTGAAGACAAACAAAAAATTATGAACGATAGATTTCTGAATTGTTACTTTCTACAAAAAACTCAGCGCTATGTCTGAGTGAAAAGCGTGCAAATGTTATCGAAACTCGGAAAACGTGGTGAGAAAGTATTAAGCCTGTCACTTGTGCTGTCTCTGTTCGTCCGATAATGGCGTCAGTAACATTTTTTTCGTGGTTCTTCACCACCGGGCAGCCTATCAGCGTAGTTGATGATTGACATGGACGGGTCCCACACGAGGAGACTGTTGCAGCTGTGGTAATCATCCTTCAAGTCACTCGAGCCCCGAAAACTACTGCCGTCCATATTGAGGTCAGTGAGCCATCAACGTTCGTCTTCACGTTCCTTGCTTTCGCTTTCTATCATGGTCGCTGACATATTGGCGTGTTAAAAGGTTTATCCATATCCCGAGCGTCGTCCTGAGGCACGTGTACCGGAGATGAACGCTTCATTCTTGCCTCAACACGTCGCAGTGGCCACATTACTGCGGTCGTCGTCGCCGGGGCAAGATTAAATCTCGTACACGGCCCTATGCTACCTGGGGCACAGTGCACGTGGAAAGATTAAGGTGCTGTTAGGCCACGAGTGATGCCCGTATAGGGGCATAACTCGTGGCATAACATCGTCTGAACAATGGAGAGCTAACGGCTTCATTCTGATACTGAAACGTTGCAAGTTAATTTATATTCTGGGGTTTACGAACCAAAATCACGATCTAGTATTGGCACACGTCGTATTGTGGGACTTCGGGTTAATTTTGGGCACCTGGGGTTCTTTAACGTGCACCCAATGTATGATGCACTAGCGCTTTTTTTTTTTTTTTCATCCAGCTCCCATCGAAATGGAGCCGCCGCGGCCGGTATCGAACTCGCGACCGTGTGCTCAACATCGCTACGCCATAAGCACCGAGGTACTGCGGCGGGTAACTATTGGAAGTTCCCACTCGACGTATCACACTATTGTCTAATTGAACTTTGCAGATGCGTTGGCTAAGAGATGGAAATGATTATTATTCCTCGTCACTAATATTATATCGAGTATACGTATATCCTGATGCTATTGCTGGTTTTTAGCGAGGTTGTTCTTCCACTGACAACGTTATCGACCTCGTTCGAAAACAACAAAATAAATGTCCCACGGGCTTATGAATAATGCTTTTGTATAGGCCTCAAAGACAAACACGACATTACCTTTCATGAAGTCATTCTGAGCTCTGAAGGCTGTTGGAAGTGGTTGTCGGATGTACGAATAGATATGGAGACTATTTAGCTGCTTGCATAGTGTTTCTTCGTGCAGATTTCGTGCCCAACCTCACAACACTACAACCGCCGTGGCGTCCCACTGGGTGGTGTGTTAAGGCCCATATATATGAACCTCGCCGTCGCCGAGCTTGCTGAACGACGGACAGTTCATGTGGTGACTCGCCGTCAGGTGCTTGCATGGTTTCCGCTGGCAGTAACCCTAACAGCGTTCTACCTGCTAGCGCAAGGTCTCAGCGTGTCTACTGAGACGTGAACTTCGGTTGCCTCTACACGCAAGCCTATGTCGTCGTATCACGCTTCCAGCAACTCTCATCCTATTTGATACGTTAATACGCATACTTATCTAGGTGTCGTACGTACGTCACTAATCGCGACTCCTTGTGGAGTCAGCATTTCATCTACTTGAAGGACAGAATTTCCGGAATTGTATCCATGCACTGCTACTGTACTGAGTTATAGGCATGTACACAGGAGACCTTCGAGATTACAGTATACAGGTTGCTTCAAAGAGAACTCTCTAAAATCTTTATAAATAGTAGACTCGAAACAAAATTATAATTATTACTGACTAGTGATTCTTAACAGCAGTGGACGTCAGAAACTGCGATAATTACCACTTAGTTGTCAACTTATTATGAATTTACAAACTAACCCTTTTTAAAAATAATTTTAGCATTGATGTCGCATAATCGGGTATTCAAAACGGTTAGTTAGTTTTGCGTTCCAAAACCGCGATCTGATTATGAGGCACGCTGTAGGGGGGGACTCCGGAAATTTTGATCACCTGGAGTTCTTTAACGTGCACCTAAATCTAAGTACACGGGTATTTTCGCATTTCACCTCCATCGAAATGCGGCCGCCGGGGCCGGGATTCGGCCCTGCGACATCGTGCTTAGCAGCACAACATCATAGCCACTAAGCAACCACGGCGGGTAAGATACGTTTCAAGATATTCCTTCCCAAAGTCTGTGGTAAGATCGCTAAATTTATTGTTGCTCCGCATATATTGCCCTACACTGCGTTAGAAATCCAGCACAAAATAAAAACAAAAGAAACAGCAATATCCCTACGGATGGTGCATTAAAAGCGCTCTTTATTACTGGTAGGCTAAATTTAACAACTCGAGTAAACTGCCACAGATTATATATCTAGGATTACACTTAATTGAGAGCTCAGGTTCATTTGAATAATGGCATAGAATCATTCATTTCGAAGCATCTTTACTCATCGACATTGTAGCCGTATGCGCAAGAAGCCTTTCACGTAGTAATTTTTTTTCGGCACCATACTTCACGGAAAAGCATTAAACAGAGTGAGCAGTTTCGCTCTTGTCCTGATTGTTGGGCTGTAGTTTCAAACACTGTAAACATTACTCGGCTGCAAACGATGCTCTTCTGCCCTCGAGGAACGCACACAGAGGCGAACCTATTTGCCATTATCGCTATAAATTGGCGCTTCGCCATATACGGGTAATTGCAGAGGGGCAAGGTAAACCGTAGGCAGCAAGAAATCGGGCTGCAACCTGCTGAGGGTATCGAGAATGACGCGAGTAACTTATAAAGGACAGCGCCCACTTAGGCGCCGCGGACGGATAAAGAAAAGGAGAAATGTATTGCCTGTTCGCGTTTCACGCCTCCCATGAGCTCCCAGCCGACCAGTATCGCGGTGTTATTCGCGCCGAAAACGTTTTAACACCGGGCTTCTCAACGGTTGCTAATTGCAGTCATTACGCCGCGGGGTGGGGTCGCTCGGGTGCCACCGCCGCGAGAAATGCCGTCGAAAAGATTTAAAGCCGGCGCACCACGCAGCCGTCCGCGAGAGCAGCCTCGTTCTCTGTCAGCCAATTTGCTCGCATCGTGCCAACCTGAAACATAATAGCAGGGTGCGAACACCCATGTTTATAATCTGGCCCACATAACTACACGGCCAGTCAGCGGGCAGTGTATTATAGCGGCGGCAATAATCGTTTCTTCTGGACTCGGCGAGACAGGCCTGAAAAAGGACGTTGCGTGGTATCTACGGCAGCAACACCGCCACCTGATTTTCTTTTGGCTCGTCGCTATAGCTGCCCACTCGTTCACCTCTCCAGAGGCATACCGATAGGACCCTCGCGCTGTAAACGAGTGTAGTACGCTGCTTGATTGAACGGATGGCCGTCGCTGATCGCATTCTCGAAGGGCGTGCTTGATCACCGGAGCAAACCGATTGCCTGTCGGCGAGGACGGCGCATTACGCGCTCCGGGCGAGCCACCCAATCGCGAGCCCATTAGAGCGCTGTCGGACGCCTGACAACTCCTTGCAAGACAAGTGTTGACGGCATCGCATGCACTGCTGCGGCCGAGCGGCTTCGCGCGCGAGCGTGTGCGCACGTGTGGCGGCGCCTTAACCAAGGCGCGGCGGCGAGGAGGGCGGCCACCGCTTGCCGAAGCAGCCCAGCGATATGTCAACGGCGGCTCGACGCCGTTTCTCATTTTCTCTGATTTATCGACGAAAACCGCCCCTTACGACGAAGCATAATTTTCGTTAGTCTCGGCATTCTCAAGTTGTATACTGCGTGGTCATGCGATAACATGGGCGTCATCAAGTCGCGCGTCTCATCATTAGCGACCGCCTGGTGCATTTTATTCAAAGAACCTCACGTCAGGAAGAACTGAGCCTCGTTCGACTTCTCTTTCCAGTGCGCCTACTTCGTTCTCTTTTCTTCTTTATTTCCTTGTTATTATTATTTTTTGAACGTCATTTCGCAAATGACTAGCGTATATAAGCAACCATCGGTAGTGTCTATCCACTGCATGTTTTTTTGTTCTTCATTCGTCTCAATGCTAGCTGTTTTTCTCTCACAAGAAGCAAGAGTAAGCATTTAGGTTTTCCGTTTGCTTAAGTTATGACTCGTTTACCTGTAGGCTCACAGTCATGGAACTCTTGAGAACTGATTTTTTTCATGTTCCATTACCAGAGATTACGTTTTACGTACCACTGTTTACCTGTACTTACTTCCACGCGTCAGCTTGTCTTTATTTTCGCTTTTAAAAGCCCTTGAAGACGTGCAGCTGCCTCCACCAAAACTCAGGTACGCACTCGGTGTCTCGCTTTGCGTCAACATCTTTTATGTCTATTCTCTTCAATAGGCGCGTGATAAAACTGCATACCATGACCCTGCCTTGCACAGGTATATAGATGGGCATAGAGGGGGGGGGGGGGGGGCATCTGTCAAGCAGGATTGCTGTGTCCGCGGCGTGATCTTCTTTTTATTTGTCTCCGCCCCGCGTTCCAAATGCCACAGCCTTGTCGGGGGCTGACTCATCGCCACTGGGGTGGCCCCGCAATCATCGTCCGGAGCAAGAAAAGGGCCGGCCGGTACGCCGCGGGAGGCCCTCTATAGGGCGCGCTCTTCTACGCGACCCGATCATTAGGGAGCGCTTGTCCCGCCGCGAAGGGAATCGCTCTCCGCTCCCAGTCATCCACCCGCCGTGCTTGTCCCATTGACCCCAGGCGCAAGACTGAGCATTGGACACGTGCGATACGGTAGGCCGTTATCCGCTGCGGTGAAGCGAGCAGCCTTCATCGACACCACCGTGAACAGAAGGTTTCGCGTGCAACGTACGCTGAAAGGATAGCGATGCAGCAGACTCCTGCGCCCTCCAGGATACAAGGGGATGAAACCTGCTGTCGCGACGTCTCATAGCGAACGGTTTAGCTCCCTCATTTTGTCAACACAACCTCTCGTGAAAAGTTATCTCATTGGCTCTCAATTCGCCCGACGCAGCACGCCAACCGAGAAAAGAAAAAGAAAATTACTCAGATTCTATATGCGTTGTGGGAACCTATTTATTGGGAAACATTTGTCCCGCAATTCATGGAATCAAATGTTTCAACGTGTCAGTATGTGTGCATTTCCCTTCCGCTGTCGGGGCTCGCTGCAGATGACACTGCCGCTAAACGCCATCAGACGCAGACTGACACGCACCATCTACAGCGGAACACCCCATGACTACGCCATCTACGCGGTCTTATGTAGCACGACTGCGACGTTATGATCCCTCACGCCATGTGTAGCAGACCACGTAACGCCATCTCGGGTACAACGCCCGACACATTAGCGCATGAATATGAGAGAACAAATAGCCCACACACGAGAGCGGCGCTGAAAATGACGCCCATGATCTGCTGTCTACGAAAGAGAACGAGGCAGGGAGCTCTTGATGTCACTGTCGAGCACCTGCCTACAGCTGGTTTTGTGGGCGTGGCGTTGAGGCTGCAGTTCAGGTAAAGTGACTAGAACAAATTGAGGGAACGTCTAACGCCACTGGAGTACAAATCACGATATACGAGCGAAGAGAGGACGAGAAAGCACGAACAGTGCGCCACTCAACTAAAGTCTGGAGAGAGCTGGCCGATGGCAAAGGCGGTGCAATGATTGCGTCACAGCGTATCAAAGCGCTAGTCGCCACGGAGAAGATTGGGGGAACCTTGCACTGGCTCGCTCTCATATGCGATGTGTCGCAAGCGCCAAGCTTCACACAGCGCCAGCTTGCACACGAGAGGAACGGGCAAGCTTAGGTTGTTATTCTATCCACTCGTAGTGGTTAGGGCATCGGACTATTGCGCTGGAGAACCGAGATTCTAGATACAATCGGTCACGGCATTCTTTAAAGCCAAGCATTCTTAACTAACCTTGCTGGACTTTGCTGACCGTGGCTGCTGCTATTGTCTTGCCAAATAGTTTAAAACAGATCTGCACACATATTGTCACTGTATACGTATCTGTTCTACCCCTAGACAGATGCGCCGGTAGCCGGTTCTGTTCTCTACAAAAACTCCCTATGGAACAGCTAATGCCAACTAAATATTCTCACTGCAACAAATATACACCTTCAAGCGCATCACTTCTTCATTACAGAGAGTAGCTTTCTTTGGCTCTTTATAACGTTTGTGTGGTGGGTTGAGTATGTGGCCTCTATCGCATACGCGCACTTCCACGGACGTCAACAAGCTCTTCAAGGCGCAAGTGTTCTCGCTTTGTGGCGTATACCAACCTTTGACGTTTGTGACTTCCGCAGGTTTCAGTGTTTTTGTGGTCAGTGGTGGCGCTGTGTCGCCCGTCTTGGCTGACAGTTGCGAGGCGCGTTTGTTGCTCAAGTCCGCTGCGCCTCCTATCGAAATGCGTCATTCCGTCCTGCAGGCTCACCCCGGCTTCATACTTAGGCCGACTCACACAGTGCGTGGAAATGTACATATTATTATTATTATTATTATTATTATTATTATTATTATTATTATTATTATTATTATTATTATTATTATTATTATTATTATTATTATTATTATTATTATTATTATCTCTTTTGCACATTTTTTGTCTTGTGTATTATTTTTCAAGTGTACCGAGTGTTACGTCTCAACACCACCAAGAGTGTTAAATGAACGTTTGCCACGTGTCAAACCACTGCACCACCTAACCAGGCGTGGACAACGACTAAAAGCGCTCACCCCACCATTACCTGGAAACCGGAGAAAAGGATAAACGGGACGGAAGCACGACAACGAATGGATAGGCGCAGATAATTAGACGAGTCACATCACCACCCTTCCCTGGACACTTATCTAGCCGTCAAGACAGCTGGTAAACCGGCTGTTGCAGGGTTTCATGCAAGGACCTCAGTTGGCCCTTCTCCTGGAAGACTGACCGAAGAACGCGGTGGGCAACGACGAAAAAACCAGGTGTCGCCGGATGTTTTCTTTCCACAGATTCCTAACCAGTTTCTGCGAGACGGAGTTACTGCGGCTTATGGATAGCATGGGGAGGGGGGGGGGGGGGGGGGAGGGCGTGGTATCGCAACGGCGTCGACGATGGTGATTTGCTGCTGGACGGTCTCCAGATTCCCTAGTCGACTCACCTAGGGAAGACGATGGGATTAAAAGCGGAGACTTTTCGAGATAGTGGACAGAGGGTCCTGATGTGAACTGAGATGTTAACTTGCTCCTGCGTGGAGTGGGCTTCCGCACTGGAGCAGTGTAACTAAGCTAAATAAATAATGTTTCCTTCATTTTCTTCAAGTTGACGTCTTAGTCGATGGGCTTGGTGGATTCTATGCCCTGAAAGCCACCCTAACTGCAACACGAGATGAAGGCTCTGTAGCTGCTCCTGTATACCCGGAAATAACTCACGGGGGAGTATAACGCACGTCCTCTATAGCGACCCCACGGTTGGGAGTTTATTATACTCCGTATGACCGGAGTATTATTTTTACTCCATACGGGTGGAATTGTTGTGTGGAGCCTTGGAACCTTCTTATTTTTCTTACTTTGCACTGAACGGAGTTTTACGACGTGCATAAGGAGTGTATGAAGTGGTATTACGTGCCTTTGCGTGAACATTTTAGTTGTGTGAAACCAAGGGGTCAAATTTCGAATTATAGGCACAAGACCACGTCAAATTCTGCGAAACAAGTCAATGAAAGCAAAAAAAAACATGACATACATAAACATTTGAGAAACGCCAAATACAGAACTTTGAAAGACATCCAACATACATGCAACACAACAAGAAGTAACCCTGTCCGCATATATAACCACGATAGTGTGGGTCTCAAAGTGCCCCAGCGGGCAACTGTGCTGTTTTCAGAATTGCGACTCACATGCTCGCACATGTGAGATCCACCTCGCTGAAATGAACAAAAGACCTAATTCAAGACAAAACTGTTAATTGAGCATAAAAAGTTAGGAAACAAATTTAATGGCATAATTTTTTTTCAAGATTACCGTGTCATTCTATGGTTGCTGCAGCAACCTTGCGCACTGCCGGCGTTAACGGCCAAAAATTTATGTGTTAGTTATGTATACAGGAAGAAAAAAATGTAAATGTGCGTGCTTAATGGCAAGATTAACTTCGCGCGAAGTAGTCGTAGCGTAACAACAATTTATTACGTGTGAGCATGGCCCGTAGCAACCCACATGACACCGAACAGTGTGCAGTCAATCATTTTTTTGACCACTCTAATTGCTCAGCGTCCTGCGCCCCGTAGCTCGCAGGACCTTTCTATAAAGTTACTCCATCCATCCAAGAAATGTCTCTAGGTTGTGAAGCGGAGCTATATCACTGTTGTGTCGAACGAATCCTCACACTAGGAGCCAGCAGGTACGCTCCTAAATTAGTGTCGAGCATAGAACATAACGCTATAAAGAAAAAAATTCCCGACGATTACGATACTCCCGAATGCTAAATTTGAGCGCAGCTCTATACGTGTTTTCATTTCGCGATATATTGAGGCATAGCACCGATCACAGCACGACTGGCCGCTCGAGGCACTTTGAGTGTATTCGCGAGCTTCTTTCACGCTCGGAAAAACACTTTTATGTAGCGCATATTGAGCAACAGAAGGCTGTGTCGGGAGTTTTTCATGTTGCTCTACAATTTTCTCATTGACACTTTCTACGTTATATATTTTTTGAGAAGTTGATTGATCAATTAGAACTAATTATGCAATCAGGTAGAATAAAAAAAATAATCTGAGTATCTCCAAGCGACGGCAAACAATATTACCTTGGTTATGTCCAGCTATGTGGCATTCTCATACCTTTGAACTCTGACTAAAGTTAGCTGGGACACCTGTATACAGACTGGCCACACAGTTGCCGCTTCCCGGCAACTGCAGCTAATGCAACCGTAACCTTTACCGGAAAACGCTTGCGCCGAACGCTATGCGCGAAGGCGAGCTTTCTGGTGCTTTGTTTTCTGTTCCCCGCCCGGCAGATGCCGCCACTGCCGCGAATGCGTGGTCGGGGGCGCCATCTGGTGGTGCTTCAAGGTGATTTCCTCCGCTTTCCTCCTCTTCCTCTGCCCCTTCCTCCTCCGCTTTCCTCCTCGCTCTCTCTGCTCTCGCCGTATTTCATCCGCCGCTGCGCTCTGCGTTCGCTCTTCGTTCTCTGTGCTCGTTCGCTCGGTTACGCCGAGGGAGGACGAGGCACGCCGATGCTCAACGCAGGAACAAGCGCCTAAAAGCTGCGCTCTAAGACTGTCTAATGGACAGATGATAGACGCACTCATCCGAATGCGGATGTCGCAGGCGCAGGCTCGACTATCAAGCGTGTTTTGCCTACAACCGTGCTTCGCGCCCACGCAGCTGCTGCCTCCGTCGCCATGGCTCCGATAACGCTGAGCCAAAAGCTGCCGATGATGCACGTGGATGATTCTGGGCAACGCGACCGCATACGTCCGACGCCGAGATACAGCATGTTCTATCTCCACGTCGGTGTCGCCGGGACTCGCCGACGGGCGCCGGTTACTACAGACACGTTGGCAGGCCGGACTATAAAGGGTTCACCTCTCCCCAACGCAACAAAACATTGCGTTACATTACGCTGCGCCACGCACGATACACTAGGGTACGATACGCCATGGCACTATATTACACATTAAGTTGCGTTGGATCAGGTTTCGTTCTGTCGGACTATAAATTGGCCTTAAGGAGAAGCTTTAGCTCGGGTGCTCCTATATTAATACATGTAAAAGGAAAATTTGTTTTTCTCGGCAACCACAGCACCAAATTTGTGGAGGTTTGTTGCATTAAAGGAAACTTGAAATCAAATGGCTGTTTGCTTGGAAGTTTTTAATTTGGATTGTCAATTTTTTATTAAATATGAGCAAAAATCGAGAATTTTCTGAAAACGAAACTATCAGGTTTACAACTCTCTAACTCAGCAAGGAAAATGGATATCACAATTCTGTTGATTACATCTGATAGCACATCTAAAGTGGACAAATTGTACAGGTTACACATTAATCTAAAGAAATGCAGTAATATGGAAATACAGTTTTTGCAGAATCCTTCCACACATCGTAACGAATTCACGTAAGTTGTAAATTGATATATCGAATTTGTCCGCTTTTAATGATCTAATGGATGCCGCTTACAGAACCGCGATATCTGTTCTTGATGCAGAGCTATTAACTTATAAAGTTCGCACGTCTACTTTTTTCGAACCTTCGAATTTTTGAAAAATGTTTCCACAAAATTCAGGCCCTAAATCGAAATTCCGCTTTCTACAGTCACTAGAATTTAACTTTTTCTCTTAAATGCAATAAATTTAATTAAAGTTGGTCCAGAGGTTATCTCAGAAAAGCGTTTTTGCGTTTTACATGTATTTGAATAGGCCGCGTCGGGGTTGGGCCCGAGCTAAAGCTTCCTCTTAAGCGAAATATTCCGCGCTACACCCGCGCTGTGTTCTATTCAGTATGTGTCAAATCACAAGTTTCTGCGTGTTACATTCGACAGACCTATGACATGGGCACCTCATGTTCTAAAATTAAAGGGAAAAAATTCAATTTACCGTATGGGTCTCGTGAGCTGCTATGGTGGCGCTGCTGCTCTGCAACATTCAGCGCCGCCTCCAGGACTGCGATGCTCATATTCCCGTCGCAACCTGAAGCGCCGCTATAGTGCGGCCTCATCAGTGCCTCATCCTGGAAGCCTCAAGGCAACGCGATACAAATCATCACATGTTGTTCAGATTTCGGGTAATAATAGTAAACATTTTCAGGACACCTAACCACGTCTTATGAGTTATCAATGCGAAAGCATCAATGTCCAATTGAACGCCGCCGAGCAGTCCTTCGAGTTTTGCGTTGCGAATAATATACCATAGCAGTACGTGCTGCTCGAGCCAGCAAGCAGCAGCAACCTGCGGTGCCAACGCCACATGGTGCCAACCCAGCAAAAAGCAGTAGCGGCCACCGAAGTCGGTGGGCGCGCGCAGCAGCTAAGCCAGCAGGTTACAGAAAACGAGAGAGAGAGATACGGACCGCGCGCCGGTTTCAGAGAGCGAGACGGCGGCACCTGCACGCGCGCGCCACGTGACTGCCTCGCCGACGACAACCTTCTCGCCCCGCGGCGTCTTGCCGCCGCCTCTGTTCCGTCGAGGCGCGCTAGTGACGTGGCACCGCGGCGATGCCCTCTCCCCTGAAGCAACACCTGGCGTGCTAAAACAGCAGGCGGACCGTGTCACCCGCCCTTCCCCGTCAGAGGCGTGCTCGTGACGTGGCGTCGCATCCAATGGGAAATTAGGTGCCGTTTCAGTGCGGCGCATGCCGGCTTTTTCGCTCAATGGGCCATTTCATGTTTTCGCAGCAAAAGAAAGGTTGCAGTGTGCTGCGTGACGAAGCTTTGTCGGCCGGCAGTCAATATTCAGGTCGTGAAAGAAAACATTTTGTCCAGCTTTTTAGGCGGTGAGGCCAGCTGTTCTTGTGCGCCACCTGAATATTTTCTTCTGCCTTCCACAGCTGTGCATGCAGGTGAGCAGTGTTGCGCTTCTAGTGACTGATGCTGTTGCGCAAGTTTTGTACGTATGGCGACTCTAGCGAATTATTTTTCCGGCGTTCGGTAACTTTTTCGTAGACGTCTAGATTCTGTAATCGCCAACAGCGCGCATTGCGTCTTCTTGTGTTCCTCCGGGCATGATTATTTTTTTCCCTTTCGAAGTAAAAAAAAAAGTCGCCAAATAATCTGGAAGGGATCAAGTTAATGAAACTCCTCGCAAAGGGGAGCGCAGATGCGTTCCGGAACATAGGAGACCTGGACAGGAAAGACGCTCACTTGCGGCTGCCCTTTGCAAAAATCATGTCAGACCAACGAGCCCGACAGCCTACTGTTCTAATGAAACTCTTTCGTGCATTTTCTTTGACGCCAAGTTTTTCAGGATGCAGACGATGATCTCGCCAGAGGGAAGAGAGGATGATTTTGCTGGACGAGTTAGTAAATTCCATTCTTTACGCGAACAGCGCGGAAGAAAGACTTGATGCAAAACCAAGGAAGACAAACACACCGCTGACTAAAAACTGAGTTTTATTGAAATCACACATATAACTGTGAACCAACACGTGGAAAAAAATTTTAAAAATCAGCGGCTGTGTTTGTCTTCTTGGCCTTTGAATCGAAGGCTTCGATTACTTTACATAAGGAAGAGATTAAGTGCCGGAACAGTTATCTCTCACGTAGACCGGCACATGTACCCGACTGATACGTGGTGATACCATTCCTGAGCTTGCGCAGATGAGTGTTGTGTCTTCTTTCTTTTTTTCGTCTCAGTGCTCCCTTCAGTTGATAGTCGGCGTTCGTGTTGTCCACTTCTCTACTCTTGTGTCCAGTCTGCACGCCTCGCCTCTTTTTTGCATAATGAAACTACTGAAACGCGAAAGTGTGGGCCCGGCAGAATCGAGCGAAAACGAAACCTTTCGACCACCCGCGTCGTTGTCAAGGGTAATTTCCACGAGATTTGTTTTCTAAAAATGAAATAGAACTGGACAAGTAGCATTTCATTTCATCTAATAATGCAATACAAGGATGGTTTTCTCTTTCTTTCTTTTCCTTTCCTTTTCTTTTTTTTTTTGTAGCGAGTGGTTGAGTAATATAGTCGGATGCAACTTAAGACTGCAGTGAAGCCTCGCCCATGCCCTCATAACCGCCAGCCACTGTTCCTCCGCGAGGCTGCAAATAGTTAAGCGCGTAACTTTATACGTTTTCCCTCGTCTATTATAGGGGAACGGCGAAAGCCTAGTTGTTTATTGAATTGAAATAAAACGTTTGCTTCGCAGCAACTATTTACTGTCAAGTTTCATTTGAGTTGGCAGTGAAGTTTCGCGAATAAAACTGGCTCAGCAATGAAATTAACTGGATGTACCGAGGACTTTTGAAGAGTGGAATGCTCAGACTCCATACACTTAGCCCATGTCTGTTGCACACCTCATCGCTTCTGCCTATGAAACGACTCTTCAAGAACAGCAGACGCTGTGGAGGTATTAAGCACGACGCCATTTTGAAAACGTCGAATGACGACGATATTTTTTGCTTCTGTGATTGGATAGCGGAGTAACACAACGCCGTGCAGTCCGTGCGCCTTGATTGCGAACTGCTGTTCTTTTTTTCTTTAGGTTGTATCCTACTATAGTGACAGAATTTAACTGAGGAGTGCTTTCGTCATCAGAGACGTACTTGAGTGCCTTGGGGAAGTCTCGAACCATGTCCTGCATTTGCTTTGATTTCTGAAATATTAAGGCTCTGTCCGCGATAATAGTGACGCCTTAGAGATTATCGAGCACGAATCTATCACTCTGGCTTAATATTTCCCTTTAGTGCCCCTTTAAGGATCGACCACCATCTAGCATTTCGTCCTTAACCATGAACATCTCAACTGCATGCGACGTGTCGTCAAGCTCCGATGAAGTAGCGCTGTGTAACTCCAGCACCACTCCAATATGTTCACGGATCCCGGAAAATAAATGCTTCTGACCTCGTTGCAACCACGCCTCCGGACTTCAGAGCAGTCACTGGCCAAATGCGGATGCATTCATTCACCACTGAGAGACATCAGGACGCACTAGAGATCACCGACGCGGAAGACTCACAAGAGACCATCGTACCAGACAAGAGACCGCAACATACGCGCAAGAGACGATATGCCAACGAGACCATCGACTTTGACGCGGCCGACCCTTGTCCACCTTCAGACAAGGACAGCTCAGCAACAGCTAGAATTTCGTAGAGTTCGGCCGATTCGAGCGCATTGGCGAGCCTTGATCAGTCAGCGGCAACACTGCGAATACACATGCGATGGTTGAGTAGAGCGGCTGTCCAATGTACGGGATCTCCTGCCATACGTTCCCAACTACGACGGGATAATCATCGGTGAGAGCTGCGACCAGCGCGCAACAGTCAGGGCCGCCCTTCAGAGAAGCTAGTGGTGCGCTGGAAGGCTCACCAACGACGACCTCACTCCCTTGACTAGTCGACTCGCCCTGCTCAGTTGTGTGGTTGCAAGCAGCGCCATGGTCGAGTGTAGAGGACGAAGTGCACTTCGGTTCGTCAGGCACAGAGTTTCCTACAAGTACTACGTTTTACCTAGGCCTGAATTGGCCTAAATTTGAAACCATTTATATTTTTTAGCCTGCAAGGTAATAAGACTGCAACCATGCAAAATCGCTGCTAATTGCAGTGGTTCGCTTGTCCATGTTCCGTGGCGTAATGGTTTCAATATCGGGCTTCTGTGCTAGAGGTCCTGTGCTCGAATCCTGTCGTCGGACAGGAGGAGGAGGAGGTAGATGGGTGTTGCTTACTGCAGCCACACCTAGCCTTGCAAAAGTTGCTGGCAATTGCTCCGTCTGAACGCCACCTTATCAACCGCGATATGACCTGAAACACCTCGCAGTACAACTAACACCAGGTTCCAAAAACAAGTTGAGTCGGAGCACAATACGTTGTGCGTTTTTCTAACCACGACAACCTCCACGGCACATCATTCCCTAACAATGCATAACGAAGGAGCCGGAGCACTTCTCTTCTAAATTTCCAATGTCGTTGCGGAAACAAAATGTCACTTACATTTGAGTGTGGTGCCGTCTTGCGCTTCAGTCCAGCAATTAATTTTTGTTTTGCGTTCTGCTTCAAATTCAGGGTACCTTAGTATATAGTGTTGAATGTCACCGACAGCTTGAGAATGCATACACGACGATGATGGGCCAAGTCCTGGCCTGCAGCAGCAAACTGGAGTTGGCGTTGAACCTGTGCTGATACGATAAAGGAGAGCGGCATCAGTTCAGTTCAGTTCTAATATCACAAGATTGATGCGGTGCAAACCACAACGAATGGGAGTGGCTTAAGATGGCCTTCTTCATGTCTCCTTTGGCATCCTGGGGAGTCTTGTTCGTTGGCTTGAACTGCCCCAAGACGGCAAGCTGGGCCAATTGGTTAAGATTCACTGTAAGGTTCGTAACAGCGCGACAAAGACACGGACAAAATGGAGATAAAAAAGACAACACGGCGCTTTTGTCCGTGTCTTGTGTTGCGCTGTTACGAACCTTACAATGAACTGCGCCACTTTGGGCGCCATCAGGCTGTCAGGGGCCTCGTTGTCTATTACGACGATATGGGAAGGTGCCCACTGGAGCATGATGGGAAACCTGACTTTCTGTAATTCTTTAACAGCATGTAATGTGCGCTGAATGCACGTGTCAATGGGAAACCCGCGCACTAATACTTGCAGCGCATCCTTGCTGTCTGAGAGAGAGATAGCAAAGAGAGGAAAGACAGGGAGGTCAACCAGATGAGCGTCCGGTTTGCTACCCAACAATGGGGGTGAGGGAAGGGGGAATCGAAAGAAGAAGAGAGGAAGGAAGTGATGACCGTGTGTGCAGTGACGCACCGTGAGACCAAAGTGGAGTTCCGTAGGTGGTGACCTGCGTCGACCACATCTGGGACGACCAAAGGGCCAGTGGTAGTTGCGCGAATAGGAGGCCGCGGGTGAGCTATGGGGCTTACTCGAGAGTTGCAAGCACTGGATTAAGAGCATCCAGTACTTGCATGGCACTTTGTCCTGACGGAATATGCAACTTGCTGAAAAGTACACGAAGGGTATTTATGAGTGACCGAAGCATCACGACCACTTGCTGGTCTTCTTCAGGCAGTTTATCGGCAGTCGGCGCTGTGGACTCTACCGCGGTGCGCTGTATCCTTTGATGTCACTGTGGCTCCAGCTGTGGCACCGGCTGTAGCACCGGCTGTGGCATCGGCTGTGGCATCGGTCGTGGCTCCGGCTGTGGCTTCGGCTGTGGCTCCGGCTGTGGCTTCAACTGTGGCTTCAGCTGTGCCATCGACTGTGGCCCCGGCGGTTTCTTCGGCTGTGGCTTCAGCTGTGGCGGGGGCTGTCGCTTTCGTAGCGCCGGCCAAGCTTCAGTAGTGGTGTTGTGCGGCACGACCTTAGACTCGACTCCGCCAGACCTAGGGGGCAGAGGAGGAGGAGTTGTCGAATATGGCGCACTCTTCAAGGATGCATCTGTGTTCTTTGAGGTCCAACGGTGTCGGGAGCGTCGCTTTCTGGGGGCCGCAACAGCTTCCCGACCGGACGAATGGTCTCTCACCATCTGCTTCAACACCTCCCTTTCCTTCTTCATTTTAGAGCAGTCCATCATGGGACCCAGCGCAATTAGGGCATTTCAGAATCGTGGCTACACAGGAGTCTGCAGCGTGGGGCTCTGCGCAGTGCAAGCAAACTCTCGTGTTCTCGCACATATAGCACTTACATGTCTCAGCCTCATGCAATTGCGGCATTGGAGTGGCCTTCAGATGAATGGCCGCGCGGGGCATCTAAAGTGGCCCACCTTGACGTGTAAGAGAAGAGATTCGCCCTTGAAAATTACCTTCACACAGCGGGATTCGCCAAGTCGAGACACGTGAGCTATGGTGAAAAGCTAACTACAGGCTGAGGCTGATACGAATTCAGTTTCTGCAAGTCTGCTGCAATGGCAACAGTTTCAGATGCCGTAGAAGAGACGACGTGGTCGAGTCTGACACTGAGGGTCGGTATCACGTACACTGCTGCACTAGCCCCATTCTATTTGTCAACAAAGTCGTCGGTGTACAACTGGAGATGCCTGTCACATTATGTCGAGGTATTCTATCACCAAAGATTTTGCCTCGCTACAGGTGTAAGACGCTTGCTGCGAACATGTGGAAGGTTAAATTGACGTTCCACACTCTCACACGAAAATTTGGCCTCGCTACAGGTGTAAGACGCTTGCTGCGAACATGTGGAAGGTTAAGTTGACGTTCCACACTCTCACACGAAAATTTGGCCTCGCTACAGGTGTAAGACGCTTGCTGCGAACATGTGGAATGGTAAGCTGACGTTCCACACTCTCACACGACCACGGTGGTTTTTGACAGTGTAATTGTTTTGTAAATTGCAGGCCAATTACATGAAGTGCGGTGAGTGCCACAAAGATGCGAGATGCCGTCCGCAACCGAAGTCTCTGGAGAAGTGTTGTAACTGCACCAGTCTCGCTGAAGCAGTACGATTGCAAGAGCAGACGCTGAGATGCAAGAAGGCGAAGAGAGAACGACTGTAACTCGTGCATAACCTTGTTGATAGCAGCTGTCTTTGACACACCAAGAGCTGTCCTGCGACCTATCCAATGTAGAGACTCGAATCGATCGTAGTGAGACGTTGATGGTTATATTAACGGCAATTGGGAAAATACGCGATTCACCACCAGTGCCGAGTGTAATTTCAACATCGCAGAAGGATGACTTCCCCAGCGTGCGCCGACCTACCTTTGCACCGCATTCAAGTGCGGTTCGAGTGACGAAACGATGGTATCTTCAGCACATCCTGGAACCATGGTACTACGCCAAGAAATCTTATGTGATTTGCTTGATGAACATCTTGAAGGGGCGGCGCGAGACGACGAAGACAGAAGGCAGGAACACATAGGACAGCGCTGAACAGACAGCGCTTTCTGTCTTTGTCGTCTTGCGCCGCCCCTTCAAGATGTTCCACCAGTACCAACTCGCCCAAATGCCGATCCTTATACAGTATATTGCTTGATGAATTGACGTTCTTTCGAGGCTAATCTTAATCCGCGTTATTCTTGGCCGCAGCCCAGGCAACAGCATAAAATGGGACTTGTCTGGCGAGATGGCTATATCCTAACACTACTCTCCGTTGAGCCATCATTGCCAGGCGCCTGTGCTGGTATCCGGATAGCTACATGCAGATATCATCTGCATATATTGACACATTACTGTCTTGCATGCATTCTTCAAGGCATCTGTAGGTAACCCTGCCATGACCACATTAAACAACAGGGGCGACAAGCCACTTTGTGGTGCACCTCATGAAATTTCTCTCAGTGTATTCAATGCCGTCCCTAGTTTCACCTGCACTTCCCGCCCACTGATAAACGCATTAATGAAACGCAATAGGTGGCCTGTGACTCCCATGTCCGCTAATCGATTAACTATTGAGCCCTGGGGGACATTGCCATGGGCCTTTGATACGCGTCCAGGAAGGTTGTAAGTGTGGAGAACCCGTTAGCTCGTTAGCTTGCTTATGTTCATTGTGACTTACCCAAATTGCCATCGGACAATTTTAACAATGCTTTGTTAATTATTTATGACTCCGTACTTTCTTAAAAATGAACACTTTGCAAGGTAACGCAGCCGTTTATAGCCAGAAGGACGACGTTTAGGCAAATTCATGTACTAGCCATCATACCCATGCTGGCTGAACTGCACTGCTTGCCGCTACCGTAGACACTAGCGCCATGGATCCCTCTAGTAATTGCATGAAACTCTATGCTTCGAGCCACCAGTTCCCAATTAGCGTGGTCAGAAACCAGGCTTAGCCAGCGGTGACAGTGCAGCACGTTACTGCGGAGTGATTGCAACAGCCGGCCGCCGTGTGGCGTTCGCAGCCACCGAGCTACGGACCACGTTTAGGCTCCGTATCGAAAAACGAAACCCGTATCGTATCGAAAAACGAAATCAGGAAAGAAACAATTTATGATAACTCAAAGGGAAGCTCATTACTTTTCGAAGCGAGATCGGTATGCCTTGGAAGAGGCACCTATAAAGCGAGATATAAGAAGGAAGAAGAAGCATGTGCTTGCTGCAGCAAAGTTAGGGAAACTATGGAGCATGTTTTATTGGAATGTGAAGACGTCTAGCCAGCGGTCAGGTTAGGCACCACTGGCCACCTTGAAGCCCTTGGGTTCAGCGAGAGCAATAGAAAAGTGAACATGTCCGCAATGGGGATTATTAAAAGGCGATTGGAGGATTGGTGGAAGAAAAGTAGGGAAACGACAGAAAACGGAGACGTACAAAAGCACAGTTCGGAATAGGTGATCAGAAAATTTGGCGGTGGGAATTCATAGTATTTTTTTTCTTATTGTTTAACCTAGGTAGGACATTAGGTAGTATAATAGCAAGAGCTTGGTGGCTCAACCCACCGCCCCGTTCCACGGACGTCCGTCCGTCCGTCCGTCCATCCATCCATCCATCCATCCATCCATCCATCCATCCATCCATCCATCCATCCATCCATCCATCCATCCATCCATCCATCCATCCATCCACGATAGTGACAGTGTATCACGTCACAGAACGTGATACTTCATTCAGGCATGGCAGTTGCGCTCATCGTGTACTCCGTCTCAGTGCGGCGCGTTAATAGGGCGAATACTTTTGGTGTCACAAGCAATTGGCAGCATTGATATATCTAATGTTTAAGAAAATGGTATGCAGTATACACTCGCAAAGTTCTTCAACTTTCCCATTAGTATGCAGAACCAATTTTGCACAGTTAACGAAGTAAGTAGCGCAGCCTTGTTATTTACATCTACGAGCACAGATTTTACGGAACTTTAATTATCCTCTGAAAGTGGTGGAAATTATCCCGAAGGTAGCACTCAAATTATCTCGCCGGCATAATACTTAGGTGTGTTCGAAGTCTCGACACCTCAGCTGAAACCATAAAGAAAATATTTCTTGTTTAGTGGTTGAAATACACTGTATATACAGGATAAACATACGCTCATGTCTCCTGGCTCTTCGCCTGTTAGCGGGATATATATCCTTAACATATGTACCTGAACCCGTTCAACTACCTTCCCGCAGCTGATTAGATTTCTTGGCATGCACGGCTGTTTCACGGACTTTGGACGTCCACAGAAAGTGACTTATTCCTTGTCAGGAAGGCTTCCTGTCCGTCAGCTTCCTACAGTGCTCACCACAAAGCAGGTACGCAACTTATATTGGAGTGTCTTTTTCACGGCACCTGCAGAATCGCCAACGTTTCCTAGACAGCGAGGCTAGTGTCGATAGGGAATCCAAGCAAAGTTTCAAAATGTGCAAGGCGTTTGCGTGAACACGTAACTCGTCATGATTAGTGAGTGAATTGCATACGTCATGCAAGAAATCTCAGTCTTCATTAACAAAAAATAAATATCAGATACCTATGCAGCAAGTTCTTAAATAACCATAAGTATCATGCAGAAAAAGCAACAAAACAAGAAGCTTAGCAATGGAAAAAGCTATAAATGATAATTTGAAGCAGTGAAATAATTAACAAATTGAAGTAATTGCTTGACATACACCGCTGGTAATGACACAGTAGCACTGCATGTATTACACTTCTTTTGAAGCTCCCTTCTTATTAGATCATTTAAAACTTTCGTTCAAACAGGCCACACATCGCCCGAGTTGCGTATATACCCCGGCTGCACGGTTGCTAAAAATAGCAGCGACGTCTAGACGGACGACATTTATTTCTGCAGACAGACAGAGACTGCTTCAGTAATTCTCATGTCAGCATACAAGCCATTGCCAAGTGCACTGCTTAATCCCGCTGGAGAACGCTCTGTACTCAAACGTGCAAGCAGCATAATGGGATGCTTTGTGTGCAGTGAAGCATGTGTTTCTTTGATCTCAGCAGTCACGCACAGATGCCGTGCCTCGTCATTTCATGTTTTGGTGTTTTCTAGACGGGAAGACATTGCGCGAGCGTTTCACCAGGGTACAATGAAAGCTTCCAGAGCTCGCGGTTGCATGGGAATGTCGAAGGTAATGACGACAATATCAGTGAAGATGCAAGAAAATGGCACCAAATGCAAGTATACTCACAGAAGGGCACACATCTCGACGAGGCCCGATTTCATAGTTGCGCTGACTAAGGCAACGGGGCTGACCATACGAAACAAACAATAAGGGACTGGCGTGCCAGAAGGCCGCGCGCATCTGTCATTCTGCGCCGTCTAAAAGAATTCCTGTGCAACTCAAGGGACTTTCGTTGAGGGTGCACGACGCTCCCCTTCTCCGCAGCCACCGTCTCCCGGTCTAACTCGGTACCCTCCCCCATCACGGAAATGTTTTCTCTGTCAAGGTGTCGGCTCTGTCTCTGTATATGGCACAGATGCATGCGCCTGTGCTTCTGTGATGGTACCGGCATCGTGCATACACATATCGCGCCGGACACAAGGGGCGCCGCTGAGGACAAGGAGAGCACGGCGAACCCTAAAAGAAGCGGCCTCTTGTTCACCTGAAGCTTCTTCATCAGCCCAGCGGTGCTAGTACGCCTGGAAGCCATGCCGTGCAACGAGGAATTGCGCAGGGACGGACCACCACTCTAAAATAACGCACCCCTGCACTGTATATGCAACTTTTGCGTCCAACAAAGGAATTTGTTGTGCGCAGGAGCAGTATATTTTCAGTCGTATCATATGGCATTCACTTGTTTATGTGTTGAGTGACTTGAGCGTCTGGCGATTGCACGCATTTGTTATTCGTGGTGGATTCGCTGCATCTGTGAAAGCCCACGTTTCTGAGCTATACATAGAGTCCTCTTGATGTGACACACCCGAAAAGATCTTACATCACGGTTACATCGCTTTTCCTGATTTCTTTCTTCTTTGCTAGAAGAAGGCGCTTTAAGAAAACAGAGCCGCATTTTCGAACGATCCACTTCACTTTTTCATTCCTTTTGTCCTTCATCATGGACGTGCAGGAAGGCACGTCTTCGTTATATCGCCAGTATCCACCACTCATCACAAGAAATGAAATGAAAAGAAAGCGGAGAATGAAATGAATCTTTACCAAACATGGTTCCCAGGCCTGTTTATTTCTTGCGTTGCGAGAGGAACAGGAAATCTCATTCAAGATGAAGAAGTAAAGAAATGGAAATATCCGTATGACACAGATGAGAAATTAAACTGCTAGTAAGAAGGAATAGACATGACATTTGACAGTTACTTGGTCTATGCACACAATTAATTTCGCTCAATTAAGTTACAAATGTAGGCAGCGCCTCTCATATATACCAAAGGAAAGGAACAGTCTCTCTCTCCATCTCTTGTTTTATTGAAAATGGATACATTCACTCGGGCCTAAAACATTCAAGTTCATTACGAAGCCCACTACTTCCCCAGCCTTGAAAGCGACACAGGCGACTTAAATCAGCGAGTCACACAACGCTTGCATGCAGCCTCCTTTCATAGGCCGGACCCAAAAAGCAGCTAATTACTGCCAGCTGGCCGCCGCTCGACGGCGAGCGCACACAGGGGGACGGTCGGGCCATCGTTCAGGCCGCGCAGCTCTGACCGAAGCCTGTGCGAGATGCCGCACCCGGACACACGAGAATGGCCGCAACAACCATTTCCGAAAGCCGCGCCCGGACGCCTCGCAGAGGGAGGAAACACTAGCGTGGCACCTCAGAGATGACCGACACGAAAACAGCTCCCCAAAACGGCGTTCCGCGTCACGCATGAGGGCACTGACAGCCCGTCAGCGAAACAAGAGAACCGTGGCGGCAAGCGTCAAAAGCGCGCACAGCGCTCTCACTCGGCCGCGCGGTTGCAGAACAGGGCCCGACACGAGGGGCCCGGCGGCGGGGAGGACGTCGCGCGGCTTTGAAAAGCATCACCGCCCGCGACGCCAAGTGACGAGTGCGGCGTGTGCGGCCGACATGGAGGATGACGAGCCGGACAATGAAGGTCCGCTGCTGCTGACTGGCGGCCCGGGACGAGACTGGCGGCAGCACAAACGCTCGTGTCGCGCATTCTAATGGACGCCTCTGCAGCGCCCGAATAAAGGCCCACTGCAAGCCGCTCCTGCGACCTTCGCCTGCCGGACGGACACAAGTGAATTCCGTCATAGCTCCCTCTTCAGATGCTGTATTTTTTTTCTCCCTGATGTTTCTACTTCTCGAACGAACGCCTAGCTATAGGGTATGCTCATTATGACGACATTATTATAAATGTCCGCTTACCTGGGCACGCTTCTGCTATGGAGAACCACGGTATTCACGCTGGTATTCCGAGGTATCGGCAGTAACTTCATGATGCAAATCACGATATCGTGATTGCGTGCTCGACGTCGCCGGTAAATTTACCCATGTGCCCGCTAACAGTGCCCGTGTGCCCTTGGTAGCAAAATCGCTTCTGGAAGTTTCTGAAGCATAATGCTATGCGTTGTACTGGTCGTACGAGCGGAATATAGAAAAGACTAGCGATGAAAGACTGGGGGGAGCACGCCGTCTAGCAGCAAGAAACATGCTAGCATAGATCATTCGTTCTTGTTAGTTTCATCTCTAGCAGATGCATGTATCTGATCCCTCTAATTTGATTCATTAAATGCTGAGGTTTTATGTGCACCTAAATCTATGTACACGAGCATTTTTTGCATTTTGTGCCCTTCGAAATGTGGCCGCCACGGCCGCGATCACGCTCTCGAGCTTAGCAGCGTAACGCCGTAGCCACTAAGCTACCGCAGAGGGTATGATCCCTGCTGTTTAACGGGAAAGAAGCACCGCTTGATTTTTATTTAAGAGTCAGAAGTACAGAACGAGATATGTGCACTTCAATTGTACAACGAAAAGTTATAATGAAGACGAAAAAGCTTTCCTCTGCTTTTGAAGCGTTCTCGTATTTGGTACATACATCTAACATTCAGTGATGCACAGAGCGACAGTAGATCTTCTGGGATCATAAACTGTGATCGAAGCGTAGCTTCTGCTCAGTATGCTTCATGGTAGAAATAATCCGACATTTTATGGGATTTATGAACATTCAAACCCTCTAAAGCCCCTAAAAAGAAACGCACTGTCCTCACTTCAACCTCTTGATGGTTGGTTGTTCTCGTGGGGTGGCACGGACAGCGCGAGAGGTAGGAACAATTAAAATGAAAATATAGGGTGGCTAAGAAGTGTGATGCCTCACTGTGGAATACTACAAGTTAACCATGAACGGCCATTCTCGTCGGTCAATACAATTTGGGAAGTGCTAGAAATTGGGTACACGCAGCACTTTCACTGTGCGGACATGTAGCACATGGACGAAGTACGGGCTCTCTTTGCTCCTCGGAGTTCTTCCGTTCACTAAATGTGTACCCACAGTAGTCGGCTAGAAAATAAAAGCTCTCAGAGCGGCTATACACCCAAAAACGCCCTTCTTTTTTTTCGTTTTTGCTTCTCTTTGAAGCCATTCGAGATACAGAAATTGTCCGAGACTTGGCTTCGTCCAGACTCCAAGGTTAACGCTCGGTGTCGTCGTATATACTGCTCGCAAGGAGCCTCTCTGGCGACTTGAAGAGCGAGCGCAATCCATTCGGAAACGAGCCGTCCCACGCAGCTCCGGGTGCCGGAACCGCACGCGGCCGTCAAGTCATCGTGCGGATGAAGGGCCGACGCGAGAGGCTGCGGAGGGCGCCCGTTTTCATCGCGCCTGGGAAGGGCGCTTGTTTTCGTTCCGCGCTTCATCCCGCTGACAGGCGCTGCGGAGAAACACGGGCCTGTTACGCGCAGTTCGTCGCTGTCGTAAACGCGTCCACGCCCGCCCGCGCGCTCGCCAACGAACGCCGCAAAAGCTATGGCGCTCGAGCGCGCATCACTCGAGCCCCGGGATGCGTGTTTATTCCGAGAGCAAGCGTATACCTGCAGGTTCCGTTTCTGTGGCGTTTGCGCGTCGTCCTTGCGTGCTGCTTGCTCGGTATACGCGGGAGCGATCGAGTGAGTGCGCCTGTTTACCGTTTAACTCATGTGCGAAATGTTTGGCTCGTTTCGCAAACGACGTTTCCTCAAATGTGCAAGAACCCACCGCGGGGAAGAGAATTTAAGCAATCTATTCCGGAACGCAAAAAAAAAAGGAATGAGGAAGAAAAAAAAAGAGGTCAGCGAGTCAAGACGTCTAGTTTAGCGCCCTGTTTATACTCGAAACTTTCCCGCCGACGGTTTTTGCGGTGGATGCTAATTCAAACATATTGAAGCGGTGTCCACCTTTCACCAGTTTCTGGAAGGCCATATGCTCAGTGATCGCTGTCTGTTCAGTGTAACCTGAATGAAAAGAAGAAGTAGAAGACGATCCATTTTGCGTTTCTGAGCGGCTTACGGAAAAACGAAGTTGTCAACATTACATTGGCGTTCTATCATGCGTCCCCGTTAGGAGCGAAGACTCTCAAGACGACCCAGAAGCTAAAAAATAAATAAAGCGCAAGAAGGCAGTTAACGACGTTGGCCCTCCAACGAAACGTTCGTCTACAGCTGCGGGGTGGGAGCAAAAACACAGAACTACGTAAAAGACTTCCTCAGCAACAGAACGGCTAACCTGCACCTGAGGGGGTAGGCTAAAGTCGGACACAAGCCGTCTTGGCAGCCGAGGTACACTCCAAGGATCGGTACTCTCGCCGTTTCTTTTTAACTTGGTCATGGCAAACTTTCCATCAAAGCTGAATCAAATACCTAATCTCAAACACAGTATTTACGCGGACCACATTACTCTCTGGGTTAACAAGGGCAGTGACGCGCACATAGAAGAAACTTTACAAACAGCAGTAACGACCGTTGAGGACTATGTCCGCCCAATTGGGCTAGAGTGCTCTCCGCAAAAATGGGAGCTGCTCGTACTATACGCGGCATGCGAGGTAAGAACAACGCACAGAGTCAACAAAGCTAAATTCTTGCAAGGGCAACCGGCCACCCCATGCCAGAATTTTCTAAGCTCAAAATACTATGCCTGCTTATACAAAATACACGCAGAAACTCGAAACACTAGGCAAACTGGAGAGTGCTGTGCTACAGAAACTGCGACTGATTATGAGAATCACCAATATGCAGGCATGTAGGAAGTGGACCTACACCGATTGGTTCAAGCATTCATGCTCAGCAGGGTTGCCTACACCCAACCGTACCTTCTCCTAACATCGGCAGAGAAGGTTACAGTCGAAACCTACGAATTGTAGCTAGTGAGTTTGCAAGGCATGTACAAATTCTGAGACCTGCATGCACTGGTCTTTAGGTATGCGCCGTCAAAGTTGCGGTAAAAATGCACTTCTGTTCCACTTACTATATTAAGAAAACGCTCTTTCATGCATTGAAGAACTAAAGTAGCTGAAACGGCCAGTGCATTTCGTTGGACACTTTCAAAATTAGTACTCGAAACTGGTGAAATCCTGAAAATTTGTTCTATGTGAATATGCCTTGCGAACTTACCGGCTGGAATTCGTAGATTGAAAAATGTGCCGTGAAGAAATTAATTAAACCTTACTTAGCGTAATTATGTTAGTTATTCAATTAAGCATTTTGATTTCTCGTGGAAGTAATGGTGGCGTCCTCATCAAGTAATTTAGATCAAAGGTTAGAATTTCGCTAACTGCCACAGGTAATTTTCGATATTTTGGTGCAGCTAAAAAGGAACGCCCTGTATGTTGAGAAGAGAAAGCTAAAGAATCGTGGCACAGAGAAGAGAGATCGGGCGATGATTCGAGACACTAGTTTTATCACCACACTTACATACAGAAAAAAAACATGAGCAGTTTTACACGTTCGAGAGAAAGGGGAAGTATTCAAAGATTTATTCAATATACGTTGACGCATATATGGGGCATATATGCTGCCGAAAGCTTTCAGAATGGCGGAAGGCATGCCAGCTGAGCCGCAGGTTGTGGACCGCTTGAAACGCTTAGTGCAACCACTGATGAGCTTTTCGTCTTAACGCAGACACTATGTAGATGTAGGGACTGGTGTGTGATGCTGACAGATACCAGCGTTGAAACCTGAAACATTACATATGGAGGAGAAATGGGCAGCAAGAGATTCGAAAAATGCTTGGACTTCTATTCTGCTAGAGTCAAGTAGGCTACCGGAACAAGCGTTTACTGGAGGACATATAAAAACCAAAATGTAATTATTTTGCAGCGCGCTAGGCTCATTTCCTGTCAAATCGACTCCTGTAGAGTTTCAATGTCCTTGCGTCGAGCACATCTAAATAAACTGTGAACAACAATCAGTACACCGCCACTTTTTGTTTATATCTACTTAAGTTCCAGCCGCTGCGCAGGGTGTTGTAGTGCGGTGGAAAATGCCTCAGGTGGAAATTTCACTGCACATCCAAGTTTTGGAAATCACAATAACTGACCTAAAATACAAAAAAACATTAGAGTGAAATTCCGGAGTTTTGGTGCAAATACCACAAGCTTCAGCATATAATATCTAAACTACACAATACATTTAACTACGGACGTTAGCTAAGAAGCATGCATCATGAAACGGCTTGAGCAGGCCGCCCATTGGCCACATTGATGGAACGTTCAGCGCTTGAGAGCTTCATCACCAACGGCCATGTGAACAGATGAAAACGACTTATATTTCGTTTTAAGTCGCCAGTAGGAGAGTGGAGATATGTGCGTGGTCTCCAAGAACTTTGCGAAGTGCACAGAGGTTGTTTGAAAAAAAAAAAAAAAAAAAATGAAAAAAAAAAAAAAAAAAAAAAAAAAAAAAACAAAAAAAATAGTAGAATAGATTACATTATATTGGTGTGCATCCGATGCGTCGGCTCTATCTAGAGGCTATTACCGCGGAGGAAGCGAAAGCGGGTGGGGAAACCGTAGTGCAATGTTCACCTGTGCGTAGATGTATCCTTCTATAGTTGACGGTGAGGCAGAAGCAAATAATAATAAGCAGTAAAAGCAGAAGAAGAAAAAGAAGAAGAAGAAGTAACGCAGATGGGGTGCAATGCATTTGGGCATTAGGGCAGGAGCTACAGAAAAACGAGCTGTCGGACGAGTTCCTTCGACGAGGACACGCAGAAATTTGCGCCAAGGCATAAAAACATGCCCAAATCGCTTTGGTAATTATGTAGAAAGGCATACAGGCAATCGATATAAAATTTGTGCATAGTAAATTATACCTTTATTTTATTGCGATAGCAATTACTCGTATACGGAGTCCCGAGGCGCATTTGCGCCGTGGCCGGTGTTGTTGTGCTGTCCTGCTATCGACAACGCATGCGCGGCCGGCGCGTGGAGGATTCAAGACACACACGCGCGCGCGCGCGCGCACACACACACACACACACACACACACACACACACACACACACACACACACACACACACACACACACACACACACACACACACACACACACACACACACACACACACACACACACACACACACACACACACACACACACACACACACACACACACACACACACACACACACACACACACACACACACACACACACACACACACACACACACACACACACACACACACACACACACACACACACACACACACACACACACACACACACACACACACAAACACACACACACACACGCGCGCACGCACGCACGCACACACGCACGCACACACACACACACACACACGCACGCACGCACGCACGCACACACACACACACACACACACACACACACACACACACACACACACACACACACGAATTTTTTGTCCATGTGTAACCAAAGCTGGAAACAGTTCTAAGGTACCATATGTAGTTTGCGTATTCGCGTTTGGTCATATTGACTGCTAATTTCGACTTAAAGATACAGGATCATGTACACACCACAGGTGAATCTGGACGGCTCATCCAAAAACAGTCGAACATCTTATTTACTCTATACGGTCACCTTTGTTGTAACGACAAACTACTATTATTTTTCAGGGGACGAATTCATAAAGCCTTTTCTTTGTAAGTGCTGTTTGCCATTGGCCAGCTGCTTTCGCTAATAACATGTCCACTATCACGATTGGCTGGCATAAGCTCTTATACGAACCGTTATAGCGTAAGTACTTAATTGTGAATAGACGCAAACAGGTTTTCCTTGAAAAGTTAAGGATTACGATGCCGGCGGCTTTTCCTTCTAGCTTCTTATGAATGGCAAAATATTTGCTACTATACTAAGCCTCGTGCACTTCATGCTATCACCGGTAAAGACTATACGCTGCGGTATGCTTTGGCCGCGACAGAACGCTGCCGTGCTCCCCAGCCTTTGTGCACGCTCTTCGGGAAATGGACTCCCCATCCATTTGTTGTCCTGGCTTGACAAACGCGCTCTGACATGACGCTATGAAATGCTCCGTTTATCTCGAGAGACATACTGCTCTTGAAGAAACCACGGCGCTGGGTTTTGATCGGGATTGTAGGCAGGTGGCAGCATAACCTAGGGTCCTCGGTATTGGCGCTGATCGCGGCAACATTCTCGCCAGGCTCATCCAGCGTTGAGGCCGAGAGCAGCACAGATGCACGCTACTCGGTAGCAGAGTTGAATGTTCCAGAGCGAAAGAAAGCCCACAGGGAGGGTCGAGGGGCCTATGGGAACCCGCAAGGCATGCATAGCGTGCCGTCTCGGGGGCGCGCTAGAGACGTCCTGCGGCCCGCTGTGCGCGAGAGGGAATCCATCAGGCCTAATTACAGTCGGGCCCATCCATCTTGCGCGCTTCCGGCAGGCAGCGGTGGTTCTGGGCCCAAGGCTCGCGCTCTGACGAGGCCACCACCTCCGGAACAACCGCGGCAGCTTTACAACGCGTAGCAGGCCGACATCATTCGCCTCGTGATTCCTCAACAGTGCGAAGCCACAGACTCGTTGCTTCTTGAGTGTCGGAATCGCGTGGCAAATCTCAGCCGGGAACCCGTGGTTAAATAGTGTTAGGCACGTGGATTTAAGTTTGGCCCCGCAGTGAATTTTCTCATTTTATTCGTATCAAGGGCCCCCTTCGACATATTATACATTGCATCTAAGGATAATCGTTGCGTTATCTTGGATTGCGTATTACGAAGTTAAGAAGACGTAGCCTATAGGCGCAGACACTATAAGAAGGGGTAAGCTAGATGCACGCTCATCCACTGCTGCAGTGCTTGGGGCTATTGTATCTGCAAAAGGTTTGGCAGGTGCGCCAATTTTTTCAGAAAACTTACGTTATAGGGCAGGAGCAGTTTTTCTTTTAACTCTCCAGAATTAATTGCATTGATGCTCCTATAGGAGCATCATCATTTTTTCTTGTTCAGCTTTTCTGTTTGATGGAGTCATGTGAGTAGCTGTTACTCCAGACCAACAGCTTGATTAAGGCTAAAACAGAATTTCGTCGAGCAGCCGTTCCTCAACTTATTTAGAGTGTGTGTGGGTTTCAATAAAGCATAAAGCAGACCTTATAATCATTGCTGTTTTTTATCGACCTCCTGACATGGACAATACGCTTTCTCGGGAATTCCAACGGCTTCTTGAAATCATTACTGTTCGTTTTTCTAAATCTGTAGAACTAATTTTCGGTGATTTTAATTTCTCTGAAGTTGATTGGGCTAACCTTTCAACAGCAACCTACCTATCTGAGGCCCACAGTTTCCTGCAGTCATGTCTTACACAGCTTATCACCATCCCACGCGATCTTCGGCTACATCCGCTAATATTTTAGATCTCGTATTAACCAGTGATCCTGACGTGTGCTTCGACTTAACTCATCAAGATGGGCTATCTGACCATGATATCATAACAGGTAGTCTCGCAGTTTTCCTTCAAGTACGTCCGTGCTCTGATAAGTACATCCAATGTTACAATAGAGCGGATTTTGACAGCATAAGCTCCGCGCTATCTGACTTCTCTTTACATTTCCGCAATAGATGCCAATTTCAAACCATTGAACATAACTGGGGTGAACTTAAAACCACTCTTACTGAACTAATTAATTGATTCATCCCTCTAACAAAAAATAGCCTGCACCCCGACGGCCCCGTGATTTACCGTAAAGCTTCGGCGCCTTAATAAGAAAAAGCGTTGATATCGTAAAACCGATAAAGCCCCCGTCTCAGATTCCTGGCACCGTTATAGGACCTGCGATAAGCAATATGAGACACTGCTAAAATCATCTAAACGACACTTCTTTGCCCATGACCTATATTCTATGCTCACTAACAATCCTCAACGTTTCTGGCGTGTAATAAGCCCGAAGAGCTATTCGGATATAACGCTAGTTAATGAGCACGGTGATATGGTCCACCACTCTGAATGTGCTGATTTATGGAATAGCGCATTTTCATCTGTATTTACACAGGAAGACACCGCATTATCATCATCCCTTGACAATGTCATTAACATATCAACGCCAGAAATAATTGTTAGCGAAGCAGGTATTTCTTTTTTACTAAATAAACTTAGAGTTTCTTCGGCATCTGATCACATTGGTATTAATAATAAAGTGTTAAAACATTTGTCACCTAATTTATCACCTATATTATGTGCACTCTTCTCGCAGTCTTTATCAACTAACACTATTCCGTATGACTGGAAGGTGGCAAAAGTCGTACCCATTTTTAAGTCCGGATACCGAACTCACCCATTAAATTACCGCCCCATCTCCTTAACTAGTACTATTTGTAAATTACTTGAACACATCTTGCATACTGAAATCGTTACCTACTTAGAAGACCACAACATTATTGTTGACTACCAAAATTGCTTTCGTCGTGGTTATCCATGCGACATACAGTTAGCCGGCTTTTTACATGAATTACATTCATACCTAGACATAGGCTTTCAAGTTGACGCTATCTTCCTGGATTTCTCAAAAGCTTTCGATCGCGTTGCTCACTATAGACTAGTACTGAAGCTAATGAACTATAACATACACCCAACCATTATTGGATGGATTAAGGATTTCCTCTAATCGAGAGTAAAATATAAGTCTGTTAACAGCAATTCCTCTTCTACTAAAGCAACCTCCGGTGTTCCGCAGTTCAGCGTTCTTGACCCTTAACTTTTCTTGATCTATATTAATGACTTGCCTAACTGTGTGTCTTCCCACATCAGACTTTTAGCCGATGACTGCCTAATATATCGATCAATTTCATTTGACAATGACAAAGATATTCTACAAACCGATCTTAATGCTATTAACACATGGTGTTCAACATGGTTGATGACTCTTAATACAACTAAAACGACGTTATTATCATTTACTAGGCACAACCACCGTATTCCAACATCGTACGTAATAAATAACAACATAATTTAACTTACAACTTCAGATAAGTACCTTGGTGTTCACTTACAGTCTGATCTAACGTAGCATCATCACATCCGCCTGACGTTGGCATCAGCTAACCGCTGATTAGGCCTCCTCAAACGCAACCTTAAGCATGCTCCAGCTAAACTGCGTAGACTAGGGGCCCTATAATGTAAAACCATTCCAATATGTTTTTATTCCAATCTCCTGACGTCAAATTTGTGTAACTGCCGACGCAAGCATCGGGTGGTTACCCTGCGGGTCACCGGTTACCCGGTGACCCACAGGGTTATTTAAAGAGACCAATCAAATGCTTTCTTCGTTTATAGGAGGTCCCTTTTGTTTGCTTTAAATACTAATAACATTGCCTACACTGTGCGGCTTGTCTTATCTAATTGGCTGATAAGAGGCGAGGAGCACGGCTCAAGCGGAGAGGGATTCGATGGGGCCGAGCCAGTGCACTGAAAATCGATAACCGGATGAAGAGGGTGGTGCGGCGTCTGCCATTGGTCCGCTTTCCCTTACTTAGCTTGGTTTGGCTCGTCGAAAATCGCGGCGGCATGCAACGGAAGGTTAAGAATACCGCTAAAAAGAATCATCAGCAAAGAAAAGTTGACTGAGCGAGGTCGTAAACGTGCCCAAAGTGCTCGAAAACGTTACACAGCCACGCAAAAAGCATTATTGTACGCAAATAAACCCATGCTCCCCGGCAGGTGCGAGTAGTCAGTGCCTGAGCGAACGGCGGCAGCCATCTTTTATTCCTTTCGGAACGGGACAGCCTGCGGCTATTCGGAGAAAAATTCAGTTTTGTTCGGCGTACTAATTCAGCTTTAACGCGTACACGTCACTTTGACGCGGTGAGTTTTCGCGGTTTTGTCACGTCGCGTGACAGGCAGGTGAAGTGAGTGCAGCCCGAAAACTTTTGACCAATAGCCGAGGTCTAATGGCGAAAAGCCGTCGAATCAGAAATAACTATTTTTCTTCTGTTCTTTGCCGTCCTGCATAATCAGTATGTTCGCATCATATTAGATGGGGAGTTACCACGGTTTTCGTGACGTCGCGTGACAGAGAGGCGAAGTGGGCGTGGTTACAAAAAGTTGTTGGCCTGTGGCGGAGGGATGATTGCAGAATTGGAATAGAAATGTTTGGAATAGCTTTACGTTATAGCGCCTTAGCATACATCACATTAATACGCCCCAAAATCGAGTATGTATCAGCTATCTTGGATCCTTGTCAAACATATATCAACCAAGAAATCGAATCACTGCAAAACTACGTAGTCCGTTCAATTTTCTCTGATTATTCACCCTATACTCGCATTTCAGCACTAAAAGCTCGTGCCCAGCTTGACGACTGCCCGCCTTTCACTGCTGCATAAACTTTATCATCATCCGCACCTGCACCATATCTTCGAACCAGCAACAGCCTTTTTTTCATGCACAGACCATGTCTTCAACATAAAACGCGTAAGTTGTCGCTCAGCTAACTATGCTAACTCCTTCGTTCCCCGAACAATTATTGCATGGAATAAACTGCCATCACACATTGCTACTCAAACAGATTTCGCAACCTTTCAGGAACTTTTACGCAATAGTTACGTGTAAATATCCATCATGTACTATTTTAACGTTTCTTCATACGTTGTTCAGTGTATATATAGTTTTGATCATTTGTTTTACCGTTTTGCGTGTACACTGTAAAAGTGTATTCATGTCTTATGAATTTGTTAAGGTGACAACTGACGCAGTTTCGAGCAACACCTTGTTTTACTTCTTGTACATTGTACCTATTTAATGCCCTTAATTTGTTTTCTCAGTCAATTTTGTATTTTCTCTCTGATTTTCACCTGACTAATGTATTTTGTATATTGTTTTAGTTGTGTATTTTGCTAGACGTCGTACTTTTGGAACGCGCAAAGCTCGCCTTTTTTAATGTATCCATTCACCCTATGCAATGCCCCTTCGGGGGCCTTTAGGAGTATTATGAAATAAACAAATAGTTATCGTCACGGGACCAAAACGCTGAAGCTACGTTACTACAAATCCACATTTTACTCATTATTGCTGCCACTTTCCTGTTTATGAGTTGTCGATCGTTCGTTGATGAAATGCATTTTAGATTGCGACAGTGGGCGCAATCAGCATTGTCAAAGCTTGGAACGGTTAATTTTTCTTTTCTGCATTATTAACTCTACGTGAAACGTGCAGTATGCTATACGTGCAAGCTGTACGGTAGAGCGATTATGTCGATAAGAATGCGCAGCAAAAAGGAGTGCTCAACACTAGAAAAGACAAAGCACCACTGCTAGAAGATATCAGAACATCAATCCAATATATCCAAAAACAAAGTTACCAAAATCGGTAACTTCATGTACGTAAGACGCCGCCTGGTGAAGCGCTCTAATGCGTAATGGTGTACACAAACAAATATGTGAAGAGGGTAATGTGGGAGCACGATTTTTTAAAGTACAATGTTGGATTATACGCTGCTTAAAGCCGTCACCAAACCCTCGTAATTCCAACCTTCTAGATCACATTCTCCATATGCACGTTGCCTAATATGCATGAATTCGAGGATTGAAAGATTGCACAGCTAGATTTAGACGCATTTACGGGCAGCCTGTTACGCATACACCACTGTTGCGGCGAAATTTGGTCCATTATTTATATACATGCACTGAAGAACCAACAGACTTACCGCATCGTTGCGTGCCTCTTCCAAAGCGTTTCAGCACGGGGCTTATACTCACGACTAAGTCCACGAAAGTTCGCCTTCCATTGTTGGCAATGGAGGGTGGATTAATCCTTATTTCGCAAATATTCACTGTTCGTGGTATCTTTCAGATCGTGCAACGTGCCGTAGTTCAGTGTATAGGGCAGTTTACTCTTCGTTATTTATATTGCGCTAGCACATATAGCGTGCACATTCAGATATCCAGGCGCGCATAGAAATCAAAAGCTTATTCAAGCAATGCCGAACTATTCCTAATCAATATTGTGGCAGCACGTACGCCTGTATTATCTCCCCAGCGAGCCAGAGGCCTTAAAATATTAAGCAAGTTTCCAGCACTGAAAGAGAAAAAGTACAGCAAGTCCTCTTCCATACGAGTACAGAGTATTGATTGGCTACGGTGGGCCGACTCAAGGGAGTTTCTTTCATACGCAAAATATGAATGAATGTTGTCATTCGACTAGATAACTCCCTTTCTGCTTACCAGAGATAGCCGCTGTTTAGTAACAGTCTGCTGTACGAAATTGGTCGCATGCCAGTGCTTCAGGTTTACAGCCAAATGGCGAAAAATAAATATCTGCAACGGTTCTACATTCCCAGCAAACAGGACTCAGTGTATTCCTCGCATGCAGGGTAATGTTTGTGTAGCTTTACTAAATGTCTCTTGGTCCTGAACCAGTTTGCTGACTTAACGTTGGGACCGATAACTAATTTTCAGGGTACTTGTTTTTTTTTTTTTTTTTTGCCTTACCAGTCAGAGTGTCAGATCCTGCAGTGGTAATGCGGAAAACACCGTGGATCATCTTTTTATCAGAATTTTTCGTATCTGCAGCCGCGATCGTGTTCGTTAAGTCGTACGCTGGAAGCAAGCTGAAGATAATGATAGGTGAACGCCATTAGGATTGTACGCCGGCGTGGGTGGGAAGCAGACAAGTGCGGCTGTAGCATTAAGAAAAGTAATACTTTAAGAAAAGTTTATCAAAAGCCGATGTTCATGCGGTTCATATTTTCTGCAGTGTTGACTTATTTCTACAACAATAGCTATGTACTTTGATGGTTCTCTGTCCAAATGCTTTGGTCATATACAAGTAAAGGCGCTCTGTTTCGCCAAGCTAACCCCCGTATTCTCAAACGATGCTCCACTCGAAGCTGTTTCTCCACTTTAGCGACTTGATCACAGCGCCAACCCCAGAGTGAAAAGGGCGCTATACGCTTCTCGAGGATTGCCATGGATGATCATAAAGCACGGAGACCAGTTCTGTCGAGGGGCGACGCTACGATGTACTTTTTCGAGTCCAGGTGCAGCGTTGGGTCGAAGAACGTTATAGAACACGTGAGTAAGTTTTCGAAAGAATGCAAAACGACGCTTTCACACGTAATGCGCAATTCAGCATAATGCCGTAACCACACGTGCGCTTTTGATTTCGGAAGCATGGCATTTTCTATCTCGCAGGGAAACCACAGAACTCGGGTTACTCGCTCAGCAAACTGGCGCGCGTACAAAAGTACTCATGTGCGCCTCCACGCAATCAGAGACGCTATCGCTCGTCAGGGTCGTTGCCGCGAAGGCAGAGCCGCTTGTTAGCGTGAACTTATTTTAGCTCGTAACACGCATATAATAACGCGCAAACGCCTATATAATATAAAGATGACGATTTTAAACAATAGGTATGGCGCACTTAATAACGGCCGACTTAAGTACAGTACTCCGGGTGCATCGATCTCTAATGCCGCACGTCGGTGTCATATGCCTTTGCGCTATTTATCTAGCTCGGCTGTTTTCTCCTGATTTCTGCGTACATCTTTGGAAAGCCACCATGGTTCGTGGCACGGATGCAAGTTGACGTCCCGTGCCTCTGCCGGGGATGGCAACTTCAGCGGCGGCTGCGTCTAGCAAGCGGACCGGCCTCCTGAGCGACACCGACGGCGACGACACCAGTGTCTACTCGCTCAGCAGTGAGGACTTCTCCGATGACGCCTTTGAGCTTGTGCGTATAGCCGCAAGGCGAAATGAAAACACACCAGTAGGGCGTCCATGTCTTCGAGCAGGTCAACGATAGGACCAACTCGGAATAACGCAGTCAGTACCAATCTATTTGTACCAGAACTCGCTATACCGACAACCTGAGGCGACTCAACAGACAGTCTGCCTCGGTGCAACTTGAAGCGGTGGCAACCAAAGCAAGTCACAGAGGTCAGATTCAACCCCCGAAAAAATGTGTTGGCTATTGACGTCGCACACGAGACTGCGCTCAGCACTTTGAGTAAACTTAGAGAACTTGAAGGCATGAAGGTCCGTTCGTATAAAGCACTGGAGAGTGGTTCTACTACTGATGTCATCTACGACATGGACGTCTCCATCTCAAGCGCTGACTTGCCGATTCTAGTGAAGCCAGCCGTTGATGGCCTCGCCATAACGCATGTGTCTCGCGTTGGGACATGCCGCTGTGTTCAAGGGCGAATCTGTCCTTTCGCAAGTCAAGGTGGGTCACTTTAGGCACCCTGGGCGACCATTTATACCAAGGCCACTCCAATGCCGCAATTATATGAGACTGCGACACGTGCGTGCTGTGTGCGAGCATTCGAGAGTTCGCTTACGCTGCGCAGAGCCCCATGCTGCAGGCTCCTGTGAGCCACGGTTCTCAAATGCCTCAATTGCACCGGCTCCCATGATGCTACCTCAAAGGACTGCCCCAAAATGAAGAAGGAAAGGGAGGTCTTGAAGCAGATGGCGAGAGACCATTCGTCTCGTCTGAAAGCTGTTGCGGCAGTTAGAAAGCGACGCTCCCGACCGTAGTCGGACTTCAAAGAACGCCGATGCCTCTGTGAAGAGTACGCCACATCCGACAGTGCACAGCCGATGCCACAGCCTGAGCCGGAGCCACGTCAAGTGACAAGCGCACCGCTGCACTGCGCGGGTTCCTCACAAATTGCCCGAAGAAAACCAGCAAGTGGTTGTGGCGCTCCGGTGTTTGAAGAATACTTTTGTAATGGTCCTGAATAACCTGCATACTCCGTCAGCGCGAAGCGCAGTGCAAGTGCTGGATGCTCTCAATTCAGTGCTTGCAAGTCTTGAGTAAGTATCATGTCTCACCCGCAGCATTCTATTCGCACTGAAGCAAAAAAGGCCGCGGTTTACTTTAACAGTATGCTGCCACATACTGCAACGTACTGCTAACGACCACTGGCCCCTTGATTTTCCCAGGTGACTTCAACGCGCATTACCAGCTATCACAAAGATTAGCTTCAGACATCAGCATGACGGTAACCCAATGTATCGGCGGGGCACTTGCAGAGACTTGACTGATTTCAAGGCGCTTTGCTGCGTGCATGTACAGTGTTCACTCTCTCCCGCTTTGCTCTTTCTATTCCCCCTTTCCGTACCCCAGTGTAGAGTAGCGGTTGACCTGCCTGCCCTTTTCACCTCCCTGTCATACCCAACGGCTTTCAAATTGTTCATAACTGATCCCAGACAGAGAGCCAACATTCACGTTGCCTTTCAAACAGTCTCACGTTGACATTCCTCGACAGACTCGTTCTACTATCCCTCCTTCACGCGTAATGGTCGCATTACATGTTCATCTTCAGACCGCATCACCAAAACATACAAGATAATAGGCACTTTGTGCATTTGTTTACGCTTCTTGCATCGAAAGCTTTGTTGATATTGGTGGCTATACATATCCCACATTATGGTTCACTTTGCACTCGTATAATCAGACTAGTGCTCTCCAATTCGTCCTTTTCCATCATTCCCATATCACACACCCTGCTGATTAGAACACACACCTCCAGAAATTGTACTCGTTGCGTCGATTTAAATACATAACCTGTCAAGTTTGTTGAGCTTTGTATATATGCATTCTTCAACTATAAATACAATCATAGGAATAGCAAAACGTTAGGTTACAAAATACTGCGCATTTATGTGATTTTACCATTTTCCTATTATCATGTATGCGTTTTCACGGATGATTCCATTGTATAACAGTTTAAAGTAATCATAACGGTGGCATGGCACTGCAATATTAAACCATGACAGGTTTACCATGGGTACGTGCCGTGGTGGCGTATTTCTTGGTTCTGACGTTGCGCTGCGAAACCCGATAACGCGAGATCAAATCCCGGCCAGAGTAACCGCATTTCGATGGGGACGAAATGCAATAACGCCCGGGTACCCTGCATTGGGTGCACGTTGAAGAGCCCGAGGTGGTCAAATTAATCCGGAGTCCCACACTGCCTCATAATCATCGTGGTTATATTCCGCAAAACTTCAGAATTTAATTGTTTCTTTTGCGATGGCTACGGTAAAAATTAAACATGTCACTGAACTCAGGCGCAAGGCTATTATTAACAAGTGATGACGCCTTTTTTTCCCCCTTTTTTTACGATTCCTTCACGCGGCGACGCCTGGAGTGTTGCATTACACGGGTCTAAGAGTTCACTAGTGAACAGCAACAAGTCAATGCCTGGTTATTACACACACTCACTTCATTATTTCCAATGCCTTTGATGATAGTTTTGCATGATCGTTTCGACACGTATATTCACCGTGCATACATCGTGTAAAGGAGCTACATGGCAGGCTACAGCGACATTTGCTCGTTCTCGTGCGCAGTCACAGGGAAGCGCGACCGAATTTAACTGCAACGCGATGCTGGTTCTTACACGAGAGCTTAGTTGTGAGAAAAAAAAAAAGTCCCTTTTAATACATGGCGCTGAAGTGCTTTATTATGCGCTTTATGGCAGCAGAATCTCACGCTGCGCTCCGCATGGTCGCGCGCTGCTGCGAACGGCTTGCGGCCTTTGCCCCAAAGCCAGCAATTGAAACGGCCCGGGCTCGAGGTGCATAAAACGCCACTTGCAAGGTGCGCCGGGGACACGCTAGAAATAGAGCCATCACGAAAATGGTCGGTCGTAAATGGTGATAAACGGGTTGTAGAGAGCGACGTTTCGCTACCAACAGCTGCTGTAACAGCTGCGCGGGAACATTGTCATTCGCATAAATTTCAGACTTCTTTTTGAGAGTAGCGCGCTCGGCTCAATTATTCCGGCGTCGCGTCGCTAATGAAGACATTTGCAAGAGCTACGGCGCGTGCTAAAGACGAACTGCATTGAACACCACAAGAGCGATAAAGACAAGATGACGGAAGCAAGGGAGAAAGAAGCAAATGCAGTAGGAAGATGAGCAAATTGGCTAACGCCTCATATCCAACCCTGTATAAGCGCCGGAACAAAGCTTCACACGTCCGCATACGCCTCATTCTCTATGGCCATTGTCGAAATGAGCGGGGCAATTATGGCGCCGTTCTCGAGTGGCGATGCCGCCACAGCTTTCGCATGCAGGTCATACGGAAGCCCTCGAAGCACGGCGGCCGAAACAGCTCCGCGTCACGCGCCATAAACCGCCTTTCTCTCACGTGCATGCGCGGCCGCTCTCCTCATGCAGGCCACACTGCGTGTGAAACCGGGAAAAACAAAAGGTGGCAACGCGCTGCTGCAGCCAGGAATAAACACGCACAACGCGAAAAGAGCAGCGACTGTCGCCGTCCACGGGGCGTTTCCTCCCAAAACAGGACGAGGGACAATCAGGTCGCCACGCGGCGTCGCGAAGGGTGGGACGTGCCTTCATGCGCGCACCACGGCTCAACATGATGTCTTCATTTTCGCTACGCGCACGTAGCACCGCCGCGCAGTAAAAAAGCCAGGCTCGCCGCCACTGATAGCCCGCCGAAGTGAGTAATGAGCCGGCCATGCAACGGGCAGCTGCGTTGTCAGGTGCTGTAGTCGCGACCCGACGCATCAGCCAGTAGTCTACTCGCTCCTACCAGCTCATTACGTCCTTATCGCCAGGAAATCTCGCGCACGTAGAATTACTCCAGCCATCACGCCAGCCACACAGCGCGCGCACAAAGGGCGCCCGCAGCGCGCGCGGACGTCGGCGGCGTAGCGCCACGTTCGTCGCCGCCAGCACAAGGGTACCAGCGGCGCTTTCTTTCGGGCGCGCAAGTAAACGCGGCGCACGCACAGCGGCGTATATCGTTCAGCTGGCGGAGCGAGACGACGCCGCCAGCTCCCGCGGGCAGGGCGGGACGCGCCGCCGTCCGACAGAGTTCTATCTCTCGGCGGCCCGGTTCGTGATTAATGGCGTTCAAAAGCGCGGAACCATCATTATGAGTCCCAAACGTAATGCGCCCTAATTACGCATTGTTTTGCACCGAGCGCGGAGGCGAGCCCGCGGACACCGGCCCCACGCGGGCGCCTCTGAGCTGCCGCGTCATTACTCGTTTGCTTTTCCCGCCCCTTCTTCTGCTGGCTCTATTTATTACTGCGGGAATTGCAGCGGCAGTTTCGGACAACGCGCGCGCAAATGGCAGATCTCGCCTCGCGATAGACTACTTCCTGCGCGCGTATTGGCTCCGGAGTTTCGGCGCGCTACGGGTGGAACGTCACGTGGCGAGCTTGACGAGGTCTGCCGAGGGCGCGCAATTGTAAAGACGGCCCATCACAGATACTCTGTATAGCGGAAATGGGTTTCGGGAAAGGGCATGTTTCACTCCTGAAAACATTAACATTTACCACTAGAGAAAGTAAATGCAGCCAGGGCCTTGAGTTTGTGCACGTATAAGACGCCCAAATAAGGCAGACGCACACAGCTCTATTGTGTATACGATAGATATGACGCTTACAAATCAACCCTAGTTCGCGAGTGAAAAGAACGACCTGCCGTGGTTGCTCAGTGGCTATGGTGTTGGGCTGCTGAGCACGAGTACGTTAAAGAGCACCAGGTAGTCGAAATTTCCGGAGTCCTCCACTACGGCGTGCCTCATAATCAGAAGGTGGTTTTGGTACGTAAAACCCTAAATTTAATTTTTTTTAGAAGAAGAAGAACAGAGTAACCCAAGAAGCAATAATTTCTGTGTGCGCGAAGTAGTTATATACAATCCATTGTTTCATGACACAGCATTCTGCTTATTCACACTGGAAATGCATCTGTCTGGCTAATCAGGCAAAGATGCGTTGAAATGAGGCAACTATAACAGACTGCGACCGAAGCAGTAAACCTTGTTCCCAGGCTTTCTCACTAGATATAAAATTCACGAAATATAGATACGTACACCGTGTTCTGTCATCAGAAAACTGTCATCCAGTGACAGTTTCTGATGATCACTGTCTTTTTCACAGTCGTCCAAGTCGCAAGTGGCACAGCTATTTCATATGGTTCACGAGGAATGGTACAACGTCGACGAAAAGAAGAAAGCACGCTGCACAGGCTTCGTTCGCCAGTGTCCGCCATTTGCGCAGATGATTTCCTTGCTCGTTTATTATACGCGAATTTTGGTTTTAGTCACCACTGCATACGGGTACCTAGTTAAATATATTTGGTGCAGAAAAACGTCACAAATAAACCGTAACCATATAACAAGCGTTCAAGGTGTTTTCATTTTATTATCGGTACTTTCTGGCGATCTCTTCAGACGCGCGACTAATAACGTACAGCCCGAATAATTCAATTTCATAGTTCTGAAAAATTGAAAAGCCGCGAACTGTTGTCCCTACTTCTGTAATGAGAAACGATTCCTCAACTGCCATATAAGCGATTAATGTAACAATAACACCGGACGTAGCTAAAAAAGAAAAAGAAAGAGAGATTGCAATGTTTCTACGTCTTTAGTAGCAGGAGCGGAGAAGGGCCGAGAACCTACTCGAGCGGGGATACCTTCAGTGCCTCGGTCAAAATTCCCACGTCGGAATCGGGACGCTCGCGCGCATGAAGCAGTGCCAAGCCAGCTGCCGCCATCTGTGGACTGATCGAAGAAGCGAAAGTAGCTCCAATACTCAATGCCGGTTTGTGCGCTCGCGACTCACGTTTGGTGCTTGCGCATGTATTCTTATAATTAGGAGCACCATCGCTACCATTATAACCATCGCACGGGTGCTTATAATTTAGGTAGATGAAAATGTTTTGCAAGCTGGGCAGCCGATTGCAAGCTAATCCCTGATTGGTACGAACATACCTGGCATGATAACCATATATGGAAGGTCAAAAAATTTCAAGTGGATATTAAAGAGCTTGTTTGAATGACGCGAGAGTATTGAGTAATAAAAATCGGGCCCATCTGTTCCCCTTCTTCCCAAGAATATTTAAATAATTGAAGAGGAGGGCACTTAAGAGGGGGAGGATGAAGGAAGTCTCACTGGGAAAGTTATCCCCAGTGAAGTCACTTTCCGTTTCCGCGCTTTCCATTATTATTATTATTATTATTATTATTATTAGTAGTAGTAGTAGTAGTAGTAGTAGTAGTAGTAGTAGTAGTAGTAGTAGTACCAGTAGTAGTAGTAGCAGTAGCAGTAGTAGTAGTAGTAGTAGTAGTAGTAGTAGTAGTAGTAGTAGTAGTAGTAGTAGTAGTAATATTTATACGCCTGAGAGCAAACGTCATGACGTACGGGTACTTCTTAGGGCGAGTGAACACATCAAATCTTGGCTGTTTCCACGTCCGCGTCCATTCCACGTGCCCCATGAGCCGATCTCGCTCTTAGCGCTCACGCTTCGTCGACGTTGTCGTAACGCTTAAGCGTGCAGTGATCCGAGAAATGCCGCAGATTATTGAAACGCTTCTCTTATATTAAAAAAAATTAACTGAATACCCATGAGCGCAAAAAAGTGATGACTTGTTTGTTTGCTAATATCTCTTCAGTTGTCTCTTGGGAGCTTTTCAAGCAAGGAGTTAGTGCAATCCCTGTAGAAATTGGATCTCTGAGGTCACGCAAAAAATACGAAGAATGCACAAAATGATGATCCTATTATTTAACAATCCTAATATCAAACACTCGGTGTTTATTGTGACCCCTTCAACTGAAAGTAACTGTGCTGTTATTATGGACAATTTATTGAACAAGAGATATAGTTATCTTTATTGATATTGTCCAGTTATCGCGAGAACCCCTGATTCATATGCAATTCCAGGCGAGTTTTACAAAGCCTTCAAGTCCTTACTTTGCCCGGTTCTACATGGTTTAAAAGCTGCTTCGGATGTAAAAACACTTTCCCAATAGTTCGCAAGAAGTCACGCAGCGTTAGAAATGTACTAGCAGAGAAAAAAAAAAAAGCACTGTAGGTGAGTGGCAGACCGACTGCATTGCCTAATGCTGATTATAAACCTATTGCGAATGTATTGCCAAACATACTGTAATTTCCAATATCAGTTCTTATTTATTTATTGTGGTGTGTTTTTACGGAACGTGTTTGTTTAGGCATGCCTTCTGAAAGGCAGGCCGTTAAAAATACACGGGCAGATCGCGCACACATTACTGGAATATGTTTCTAGCTCTCATGAGCAGCTAGCAATAATCCAGGGGCACATAACTAAAGCCATTTCATCGCGTTCACCAGTCTTTTCTCTTCTCGAACGCGTTAACACTGCTTCCATTGCGCAACAAAAGTGTGCGGCATTTTTACAGCCATCGTTCGGCTCGCTTGACTGTTAGTAGTTGTTACCCTCTCAAAGCCTGTGCCTATAAGCTTGCCTGTGAAGCTTGCCCTTCGCTTAGAATCGACTGTGCTCAAGCCTCATTCGGTCTAGCAACGTTCGTGGTTTCAGTAATTTAGAAGATGAGGTATAGGTAGTGCCGTATGTAGATGACCACGCATTATTCTGCACAGAGAAGGCTGGTATCAAAACAGCTAGCGGTGTCCCTGTTAAATGAAATCGGTACCATCTTTGGTGCGCGAATAAACTGTTGTAAAAGTTGGGGACTGTGGTTTGGCTCATGAGTGTGCAGATCAACACAGTACACTGGCAACGAAAGCTCTTGTGTGTCTCTTTGGCGTCCAGCTGGACGCGTGCAAATTAATTTCACATTAATGTGGAGATACTGTACCGATCTGATACATTTATGCTGAGACTTTGTTGCTCATAATCTGTGTGGCATAGTCAAGGCGTGCATCTTATTTTTGGAAAGAAACATCCTACTGCGGAGGCACTTAGTTGCTCTAGGTTTTACCTTGAACACTTTCCCCGAATATTTGCAGCCTTCATTATGTTATCAAGTTATGGAACCAACGAGGAGTGACAAACTTTTCAGAATAGTTAGTGCAAATGGACTGACTGTGGTGCACCTTTGTAAGGTTGCGCATATTGCACCACCGCTGACATAGAATGATCGCCACCCCTCAAGTGATCCACTGCACTTGTTGCACTCCCAACGGCTCGCATGAAGTGGTCCGTGGCATTTACCATATTATCAACAGCGCTCAGGAGGCAGTTTCTGGCCTCCCAAGCTTTGGTCAATTAACACATCAAGAGAAAATGAGAGCTACGAAGTTAATGCTGAAGGTGGTGATGATGATCGCTAAGAGAATCTCCTTAAAAACGGGTGGCGGCAAATTGTCACCAAGTTTGCGTGGGCTACGTAGGTTTTGCTATATTTATTGCAATCTAGCATTCTGCACCTATCTACTTTATCTTGATCACTAACCCCTTCTGGTGACAACTCCGTCCCCATCTCTTCCCTGCTTTGTTTTCCACCAAGGCTCCAATGGCGCATTGCTGATCTCTAGCACTGACCAGCTAATAACCCCATCAGCTCTGAACCATAACACTTCTGGAAGATAGACATTCCTTATGGTTCTGGCTGGACGGACATCTTTGCGTGCAATGACAATGTGCTGCATTGTCTCCAGATTTTTTTTTTTTCGACAGCAGACACAAGTCTAATACTATTGCGAGTGTTTGCTTCTGCATATCCTTGCCCTTAGACAGCCAGCTCAGGCTTCTAAAATCAAGGCACTCTAAGTTGTTTACCGTCCTTGTAAAGCTCTGTGGCCTTATTTAAACAAGGCAGTCTGTCGTCATTATCTGCACATTTACTGATATTTCGTAGTCTCCCACGTCTCCCAGCCAATGTCCTGTAGTCACTCGGAATTTCGCCAGCACGCTTGTCAGTGCAGAGCTACACGAGATTGTCCAGCATTAAGTTGGCAGGTATAGAGCTACAAAGCAAGGCACAAAAGAGTCCCGGAAGATAAGACACCCAACCAAGAAAAGGAAAAGTAATTGTGATGATGAGTACCTGGCTGGTGCTTATATTGAATGAATGCATCAATTGTATTTTTTTCTTGTTTTTCTTTGCGTAATATTCGCGCCGTTCAAATAAAATAAAGCCTTTTTTCACTTTAAAAGCCGAGAAAGGGAAAAGGTTAAAAAGGTGGCGCGCGACTAGCCATGTACAGTGATCTTGACGCTGAGGATGAAGAGTTTGCCTGAGGACGACACTGGCACCCATGAACGGACACTGCAAACACATGCAGACTCGAGGTTTTACCTGCTGTCACGGTAAAATTTATTAAAGTAAGCAAAGTAAATTATCTATGTTAGTCATGAGAACGCGCGCAGCACAACTCACTAATATGACATACACCGCTGTCCCATGAACGCCGTGAAGCCTGCGTGTTCAACTAACCTGAGCTCATTTAAGCCTCACCCCGGTGGTTTTAAATCCGCCGCATAACGGAGCCAAAAGCGTTCCGCACAGCCAAGGCAAATCTGTAGTTGGTAGCAGCGTCCGTCGCTCGATCATTCAGGCCGGTGCTTTCGAGGAGAATCTCCGGAAAGCAGGGGACAACGCAAGCGGGCACAGCCGACACGGCCGCCGAGCGCGCGCGATCGCGAGGACAATTAGCCTGCGGGACTGGAGCGGGCTGCGCGGGATATATGGCGTGCTTCGTATCGAAGCGAGCGCGCGCCGCACCGCCGGGCGATGACGGACCGAGGCCGCTCTCGACACGTCCTCCCCAGGAGGCTCGTTAATCATCGCCGCGGTGGCTCGATCCGCCCGGGGATGACACCTTCCGACAGCGGCCGCTAAACGGAGCTGTCAGCTTCGCTTCTCCGGACCCTCTTCGTCTCTTTCTTGTTTTGGTCTTCGTCGCAGTTTCTCCGGCTCGGCTCTCCTTCGCCGGCGTATAAATAGAGCCGGCCCACCGAGGAAACACGGTGGTCTGAGAAGGAGCACGAAATGAAAGCGATGAGTAAAGCGACTTGCGCGGGCAAAAAACAAGTAGCAAACGAAAAGAAAAGGTGAAAAGAAGAACTGACGTGATGGGTGTGAAGCGCAGGAGAATGTTGTTCGCATATGCGGCTCGCACACACGCCGAGACCAGCCGAAGGAGCGCAGCTAAGCCGGCAGCTTGGGCGAGCTAGCACCCGCGGGCCCCCTGGCTGTTGCCGCTGTCCGCTCCGATTACGCTTCATCCCTGTCGTCTTCCTTTGAACGGGTGTGGCCCTTCAGCCGTTCGCACTCACCGCTGAAGACCGCATTGACGCGCGCCTGTCCCCGGCTCTCGCTTTATTGCACTCGACGCTCAGGAGCTTAAAACGGGTATCGCCGAAAGTGACTTCGGTGGAAGCGACACCGGCGCGTCATCACAAGAAAAAGACTGCGCGACCGAAGGAGGATGAGCTCTATAGTTATGCACAGATGGAAATTAGTAATCATCCTTGAACGGCTTTCGAGTTAGCCCGTATCTCTCAACCATGTTGAAGGCTGCAGATAAACACATTACATTTACCGTATACAGGCTGTCCTAACTATAATGCACCAAGATTTAAAAATATGCACAGCCAAGTAGCTGGACAGAACCAAGGCAAAGTTGTTTGCCTTTGCTTAGAGATACTCGGATTATTATTTTGCATTCTGCCTAATTGCATAATTAGTTCTAATTAGTTAATGAACTTCTAGAATAATATAATCAAGCTAAATGTGTAAATGAAAAAAAATGTAGAGAAACATGAAAACTCCCGATGCAGCTATATATTACTCAATAAGTGCTACATAACGGTGATTTTCACAGCGTGAAAGAAGCCCGCGACTACACGCAAAATTGGCGCGCGAGTGCCCGCTCGGGGCACTCGAAGCAGTTTCAGAATGCGAGCTGTCAGAAACTGCAGTGCTCCGGACAATCATAGTCCAAGTTTGCCCATTTGCGCTCTTTCTATTCTGCGGCCCCACTGAGTGCCCGCCGCCGTCTTGTCCCAGTCTTTACACAAACGCTACCATCACGTACAACTGGACATCTCACAAGTGTTACAGCGCGAATTTATCCCTTGACCTTCACATCATCTCCTGATGGTTTCTACCAAATTTCAATGGTGATTTGCATTCTTCGGCTACATTAAGTAGTTTGAACCCGTCCACCTGTCCTTCCGTTCATCCATCCATCCATACCTACATCCATCCTCTTACACCGTCACCTACGTCAATCCATCCATCCTGTTACGTCGTCATTTCAGCTTCGTTATCCGACTCTGGTCGTGCGTTCATCGTCATGCCGTCATCGTCCCGCCAATGCCTCTTATATCTGTCGAGTGGCCCCAAGTTGTCCACTAGCTTGAATTACTGCGTATGTCCTCGCTCTCGTGATGCCGTCGTAGTCTTTGCACCCTCGTCATTCTAGCTTCGTCATCCAACTCTCGTCATCCCGTCGTCGTGACACAGTCGTCAGACTGTCGTCGTATCATCGTCATCATCTCAGAAACATCATGCCCACTGTCGTCATACTGCCGTCATCGTTCCGTCGACGTCCTCCTTCCTTCTTCCTTATTGCATCGTAATTACCCTGCCTTCATTCAGTCGCGATTAGGCAGCCGTTGTTATGCCAGCGTCATCATGGTGTCACCGCCATACAGACATCGTCATGCAGTTGTGATGATGCATTCATTTTCAAACCATCGTTACGGTGTCGTCGTGGTCATTTTATCGTCGTCATTCCAGCTGTGTCATCTAATCATCGCCATACCGTTGTCGCGCCGTCATCGCCATACAGTCACCGTCACACCATCGTCGTCATGCACTCGTCGTCATCACGTTCTTCTCATACCGTCGTCGTCATTGAGTCGTCAGCATACGCTTACAACTGTCGTCATGCATTTGTTGTTATATGTCACCGGGGTCGTTCCGTCGTGATTAATGCAGCTTCGTTATCTGATTCTCCTCATACCATCGTTGCCGTCGTACAGTCGTCGTCACGGCACTATCATCTGACGCTCGTCTTCCTTGAATTGTCCTCACGCCTTGGTGGGGGGAAATACAACATGCGGTTCCGGAGTTGGAATCCTTTAGAGACAGTGCGGATTTTTTTTCTTTTGAGAGAGAGATAATTTATTTGAATGAAGGCAGAGACGTCGGCCTTAGCTAACGCGCTCTAGTTTCTGTTCTTTTGAATTTCTCACAAAGCACGTTGGCAGTTCTGCAATGGAAGACGGCGAATGTAATACCGTAGAGGTCTTAAAGTTCCATGTTTTGGCAGCGCTAGCTACTAAAAAGACACTAAGAAAAACGAGTAGTCAGCAACTGCAGTGTTCCAAATAATCACCGTGCTAGTTTGCCCGTATGCGCTCTTTCTGTTCTGCTGCCCCACTGAGTGCCCTGCTGAAGGCATATTGAACTAAGGCAACCGCGGCATCGTTTCAGAGCGTGGACAATGTTCAGATGCTTGGCATGGCATGGCATGGTAAATTAACATGGCATGGTAACGTCCTCGGTTGCGTAAACAGCTGCAAGTACTACCAACAGCGCGTGTTACGAAGAATAAATGAAGCAGACTTCTCCGCACAAAGCCCCTTCCTGTGGGGAAGCCCGCTTTGATGAACACGTTTTAAAGCGCACGGGGACGGATGATGAGGCTGGCAGCAAGGGCTGGCAGATCCAGGGGGGGGGGGGGGGGGGGCGCCCTCCTCAACCTTACCCCTTCCCCTCCTTCGTTTTCTATTTGTTCTGATTTGCCTCTTCCCCCCGATGCTATACGCTGGATACGCCGCTAGCGGCAAGCGCAGTTCATGTTGCTTCCTCTTGACACAATCGTTGCTTCCTCTTTAAGTTCATACACTTAAAAAACACAGAAAAACAACGCCATTGCATTGCTCATAGTACTTAACCCGACACATAAGCACCTGATTTTATTGCGACATAGCGAGAAGGATGTCATATTGACGCAAGATTACCTCATCATGCAGACTTGGGCTCAAATATAGTTTGCGTGTGTGTGTCCACGTATATATATATATACGTGGACACACAGGAACTCCGCATTAGGCGTGCGTTGCACTACCAATTGTGCTACGGCTATCAATCTGTCCACTAACTTCGGTATTTATGTGTGTAAGTTCAAGCAGGTTTCAATAGCCTTCATATTATAGCACTGTTGAGCGCTATCTGCCAGATTTCCGGAAGGATGCAAAATATATGCGCAATAAATCACAATGTTCCTGCAGCTGATTAGGCAATTCACTAAAGACATTTTAATTATGCATTTTCACACACACGTTGAAATCTAAAATGTGATATTGTAGAAGGGTAGTAGTGAAATAACGCCTAGTTAGTATAAATTCCAAAGCTAACACTATTATCGAATTATCCCTCCTTAAAATGCACTGCACAATACCATCGGTGTTTCTTTTTCACTTATTATAGTATGCGTATGCTTAATTCCTATGTCTGTTGTACGCATGATATTCATCCAATCAACTTATACGCTGTGGGCTTTTATATGCATAGTATATTACTCCTCTATATTGCGGCCCTGTTTTTCTAATAATAATAATAATAATAATAATAATAATAATAATAATAATAATAATAATAATAATAATAATAATAATAATAATAATAATAATAATAATCGTCACCACAATCATCATCATCATCAGCCTGGTTACGCCCACTGCAGGGCAAAGGCCTCTCCCATACTTCTCCAACTACTCCGGTCATGTACTAATTGTGGCCTTGTTGTCCCTGCAAACTTCTCAATCTCATTCGCCCGCCTAACTTTCTGCCACCACTGCTAGGCTTCCCTTCCCTTGGAATCCAATCCGTAACCCTTAATGGCCATCGGTTATCTTCCCTCCTCATTACATGTCCGGCCCACGCCCATTTCTTTTCCTTGATTTCAACTAAGATGTCATTAACTCGCGTTTGTTCCCTCACCCAATCTGCTCTTTTCTTATCCCTTAACGTTACACCCATCATTCTTCTTTCCATAGCTCGTTGCGTCATCCACAATTTAAGTAGAACCCTTTTCGTAAGCCTCCAGGTTTCTGCCGCATATGTGAGTACTGGTAACACACAGCTGTTATACACGTTCCTTTTGAGGGATAGTGGCAACCTGCTGTTCATGATCTGAAAATGCCTGCCAAAAGCACCCCAGCCCATTCTTATTATTCTGATTATTTCAGTCTCATGATCCGGATCCGCGATCACTACCTGTCCTAAGTAAACGTATTACCTTACCACTTCCAATGCCTCGCTACCTATCGTAAACTGCTGTTCTCTTCCGAGACTGTTAAACATTACTTTAGGTTTCTGCAGATTAATTTTTAGACCCACCCTTCTGCTTTGCCTCTCCAGGACAGTGAGCACACATTGCAATTGGTCCCCTGAGTCACTAGGCGAGGTAATATCATCAGCGAAGCGCAGGTTACTAAGGTATTCTCCATTAACTCTTATCCCCAATTTTTCCCAATCCAGGTCTCTGAATACCTCCTGTAAACAGGCTGTGAATAGCATTGGAGAGATTGTATCTCCCTGTCTGACGTTTTTCTTTATTGGGATTTTGTTGCTTCCTTTATGTAGGACTACGGTGGCTGTGGTATCCTGTCTAACGGAGTTTCCACCGACTTCTATTGCACACTCCTTAATGATGCCCATAAGATTGTCGTTCATTGCTTCAACACTAAGGTCCTCTTCCTCAATTAAAGCCGAATGCCTGAATTCCTCTATTTTCCCTCTTACCGCTAACTCATTGTTCGGCTTCTTATGTACCAGTTTCTTCCATTCCCCCCTCAAGTCTAGGCTAATTCGAGTTCTTACCATCATATGGTCACTGCAGCGCTCCTTGCCAAGCACGTCCACATCTTGTATGATGCCGGGGTTAGCGTAGAGTATAAGGTCTATTTCATTTCTAGTCTCGCCATTCGGGCTCCTCCACGTCCACTTTCGGCTATCCCGCTTGCGGAAGAAGGTATTCATTATCCGCATATTATTCGGTTCTGTAAACTCTACTAACTCTCCCCTGATATTCCTAGAGCCTATGCCATATCCCTAAAAAAAGTTTTCAAACTTCGTGGTTTCTTAGGGTTTGTTGGTTTGCTGAGAAATTTGTTAGAAAAGAAGTTTTCTTGGAAGAGTTGATTCATAAGAAATAAAAAAAATCACACCACAATAAAGTCCAATACAAAGATGTAAGTGCCTGTCCTTGTGTACTCTGTGTTTGTCCTTGTCTTTATTGGGCTATGAGAAAATTTCATTGTGCTGCTGTTTCTCGAAATCGGTATGTCGTGAAGTCGAGACATTCGTCATTAGCACATGACGGAGAATTACCAGCTCATGAATTCTATCTTGCTACTGGCTCAACTAACTGATGGCGAAAATTTAAAAAGGAGTTGTGTTTATTGGGGCAGAGGTAAATGACGCACTTGAAGTACATGAAAATTGCCTGTCCTTTATAGTTAGGCTGTGTGCACTTCTGCCGCATTTCTTTTACAAGTTACGCCTGCTTCCAATCCTGACGACGCTAGATGAAGGCGGCCTGATGGGCTTCCTCCCATTCTTTGCCACTAGGATGCTTTCCATAGAGGATGAGTGTCTGCCGAGGTCTCTTTCTTGCTAGGACATCCTGCTTCATGAAAAGAAAATTTTGTAATGCCTACTATCGCAAATGTCCGAGAAAACAGATATCCAGGCATTCCGCTGCTACACTTCCATTCGGCTATGTTTACTGATAAAAGCGATAATATTGAAGTGCACGGAGACACCCCTCCAACCCCATTTTTTTATATTTACGGCCAGCCCATCTGCTGTATCGATAGGCAACTACAAAAAACATGAAGATGCACTGATCCACGCTCGTTGTCTCGATGTACCCTCCATTCTGGTTCAGTTTGTTGCCCCGAGGTGACCCTCGAAGATTTTCAGCAGGAGCGCTGCCTACGGACGTCACAGAATATATTCACACAGAAACTCCACTGGAGTTGTCTAAGTATGCGTAAGCGTTGGGCCAGTTGCTGATCTCCCCGCAGTCCGGTGTCATTATCAATCTTATCAAAGTTGACCCGACCAGTATAAACACTTATCAACCCTTATTGTTTCTTATCAATCTTATCGGACTCGATCGGACCCTTATAAACGCCTATCTGTCGTTATCATCGTTATCGCATTCGATCCGATCCTTATCATCGCTTATCTGTCCTTATCAACCTTACCGGACTCGATCCGACCATTATCAACCTTTATCGGTCCTTATCAACCTTATCAAAATTGATCCTGTCATTATAAGCCCTTATCGCTCTTCAGCACCTTATCCGTCTGCATCGAAGCATTATCAAGCGTGATGAGACCATTGTAACCCCTCACCACTCATTCTTATCAACTCACTGACTCGGACCCCCACCACAATTGACCACGGACATTGACCCCCACCACAATAACCTTATAAAAGCCCTCGAGTCGGTTCAGAACCGCGCGACACGATTTATCCTGTCAACTCATTCATACAATACAAGCATCTCGGCACTAAAAGCCCAAATAAACCTACCCTCTCTAGCCTCACGCCGTAGAATAGCCCGTCTTAATCTTTTTCATAAATTCTTTCATCCCTTGCCTTTTGACAACCCGTACATAAAAAGAGCACATCGCATTGCCCGTACCAGTCACTCTAATACAGTATATCCCCCACAAGCTCATACCGTTACTTTTCAGCAATCATTTTTTCTGCGCACAACACGAGACTGGAATGGCCTGCCCGCCGAAGTTGCCACTATCATCGACCCACTTGCATTCAAGCGACTCATCGGAAATATCCCTTTGTAATTTGTAGTATCTCTTTGTCACTAACTCCCCACTCCCTCATGTAATGTCTCAACAGAGACCTTTGAGGAAATGAATGAATAAATGAATAAATAAATAAAACACGTATTGTATGTTGCGGCGGTAGCTTTTAGTGCTCACCGTTGCTTATTTATTTTATACATTGTCTAACAGGAGGCCCACTTTTCAAGCTTACTATAAATGGGACCTCCTTGTGAAATAGTGCATACATAGCTTATTATTTTTTCCAAGGAGTAAGAAATTACCTGGGACATATAATCCTCTTCTGACTTTCCTGGTGGACTTCTGGCAGATGCAGAAATCACCTCCTTGAGAAATCACAACATCCATATAGTTAATAAAGATATTCTCTAATTAACTTCTTAATTCACTTGCAGGCTTATTTTGCATTTGCAAAATTGAAACCGAGCACCCGCCGTGGTTGCTTAGTGGCTATAGTGTTGCGCTGCTAAGCGCAAGATCGCGGAGTCAAATTCCTGCCACTGCGGCCGCATTTCGATGGGGACGAAATGCAAAAACACCCGTGTACTTAGATTTAGGTGCTCGTTAAAAAACCCCAGGTGGTCAAAATTATTCACGAGTCCCCTACTACGGCGCGCCTCGAAACAAATCCTGCTTTTGGAATGTAAAACCCCATAATCTAATTAATTTTTGAAACCGAGCAGTAGTGAAATCATGTAGATCTGCTTAGCTTAAATCTTAAAATTAGCACCACTTTCGAGTTATCCGTTATCTAAATTTGTTAAAAATGCATTGACGTTCCAATCAAGACCATTCCACACTGCTGGGTGGAGGCTTTCAGGGAGCTGCTAAATTTAACGTCAGTGCATTTTATAGCAGATTTTAAGAACGAATGCCTCGAAATTGAAGCTAGGATTTCTGCTGAGCGTACATTATATCACTATTACTCGGCTTCAATTTAAAAATTGGAACATATGTACTGAAGTGAATAAACAAAAAGTTAGTGAATCTTATTAATTAGCTAGCATGACACTTCGATACTTCCCACTTAAGTTAACGACTGATTCTTCGGATAATCAATATTAACACGTCGATTTTCCCTACAAGCTATGCGATGCTTAAGAAATCAAATGTAATTTAAAAAGGAAAAGAAAGAAAGAAAAAACCGCAAGCGGAAGCTGTTTCTAAACGACCCAATCACCGCAATTGTCTTCATGCCATCAGCTTTCAGCTGGGTAAGCTTAACGGCAAAGAGCTTCTTCAATATCCTTCGGCGGCCGTTCCAGCAAACAGATGTATATGAGGATGCGTCTGATTTTTTTTCTCTCTCTCTCTCTCTGTCTTGCCATTTGTTTGCTTTCTTCGTGGATCGTTTAGGGCTTGGAACTTTATGCACTGGGACGCAAAGGTCTCCGGGGGGTCGTTGAAGCGCAAGCATGCACTGGAAGTCGAGTGCGTATGGAGCGCCGGGCGATTACAACTCGACACCTTTGCGTCTGCAACTGGCGCAGTCGTTACGCGCAAGCGCGTTCGTAACGCAGCCGAGTTGCCGCCGCGTCGCTACGGTGACAGCGCAGCAACGCGCAGCCAGGCGTTCGCGGCTCCGCTTATGGCCGCATTTCCCATCATTAGTCTTGGACGATAAGAACGCGCGCCTCGCGGAACGGGGCGGGCGCCGCACGCTGACATGCACCGAAGGAGAACACTCGCCGACTGCTACGCGCTCTCTGTGTGCGTGCGTGCGGCGTTTTGCGGCGCGCGGGTCCCGCTGTTGCTGCTTCCTGCGCTGCCGCTGCTCGCACGCGGCGACACTGCCGCTGACGCTGCCGCGACGGCTTTTATTTACGCCGAAATGGCTAATTAATCACCCTAATTGCGTCCCAGAACGCCGCACCATTTTGTGCGAGAGAGGCGTCTCCACCGCGGTGGCGAACGGCCGTAGGGTGCGCGCTCCTTCCTTTTTGACCCGAGACGACGCTGCTGCTTCGGCAGCTCCCGCACGCAGTACAGCGCCGCCCGTCTTTTTGCTCTTGTTTTTCACGGGGAGCAAACGAGCTCGACTCTTCCTCCCTCTAGCCCACCCACACAAGCCTCCTCCTCGGCTTGCCCGAGTAACTTTGTAATATTTAGCGGGGCAACACTTTTGCTAATGACTATGGCGTTGCAGCGAAAACTGTTTTCGCCCCTGGTTTGGGTGAGCGCACGGGAAAGCACACCGGCGCACAAAGTAAAAAACGCGGAGCCGCCACTTCGTGCTCACCCGTTTCTGCAGCGACGTCCCAAGGGCTCGGCTCGGTCCCTTTGCGGAACCGAGGCGGCGCACTCCAGGCTCTCTCACCGCCTTCTGCGCAGCGCCTTCGTACGGCCATTTGTTTTCCAACAGACAATTTTCAGTCGGCCAAGCATGATGAATGAATGCCACCACCAACTCTGTTTATCTCTCCGGCAGTGCTGTCCCTGGAGAAGGCTCACGAATCGTTCCGAGCGTTGCGTTCAGAGCAACTCTCTCTCTCTCGCTCCTGCTACGCACTCTCCCATGCACGTGAGCTGCTAACGATTCCACGTCACACTCGCCGCCCAAAGTTCTCGTCCCCGAAGGAACGCTACCCCTTTTTGCGTTTTCTGCAATGTGCACCTCTGATGCCACGCTCGGTGCACGGTTGCTGCGCAGTTGCAGGTGTGTACCCGACGGAGATCTTCGATGTGGCCGCCGCCAACGTGACGTCGTCGAACTTTACTGCCAAAGTGACTGAGAAGACCGACTTTAGGAAAAGAGAAGTTCTAACGGACACCGTAGCTTTCTTTACATAAACTCGACGCAATAGGATCGAGTCAGCAGTCGCGTTGATTCACCCAAGGCAGTAGGGCTGACTTAACCTGCCCCGACTTCACCCGACCCACTGGAGCTTACAAGAACCCGACGGCCGGATTGCAGCCTTACAAGCCGACTAGCCCTGACTTGGTCGGGTTCATGTAAATGGAACCTATGCACTTATGCAGCAGTAAGTAAGATTACTCGTAAGATGACGAGGACTGATACATCTGCTAGGCTTTATTCCTTGCCTACGCTGGTTTCAATGAGTGCGAAGTAAATTTAAATTCAAAGAATGGGTAGACGCGTACCTAAATACTCGTCGGTGTCCATTGCTCGCTGGCCTCTCCCGCACTCTTGTCCTCGCTTGCCCTCCTTCGAGTGCGATCAAAGCGGAGGCCGGTGGCGATCATGACAATTCCGATCAATCAGGTCAAACTCCTTCGTTATGTGCATGAGCCGTGAGAAGCAAGTCTGTAGTCGTTGTGTCGTCCCTAAACGAAATAGTAGTCCGCGTCGGTTGGTCTGGCTTGCTCCGCTTCGCGCGGTCGAGAAACGTTAATCTCCTGGCGCAGCTCTGCTTCCCGTAACCAATAAGTGAAAGCGATTATCTCTCCCGACAATTTATCTACAATCAGAAATTCTGACAGCGCGGTTGAGTGTCATCAGAAAGGAAATGCATGGAAATGACAGAATAATGTACACCGCAGGAAGCCCTTGCCTCGAGCAAAGCAATGAGCGACACCGTGTGTCCCACGTGAACAGGAGTGATGTCGCAACGCAGTGACTGCTTTCGCACATAAAATAACGTTCAGCAGCGTCAAAGCATGCCATGACCAATGGGATGGTACTCAACATGTTTTTGTCAGACCTGCGAAATATTGAGGGTTACTTTTTCCGCGTATACTTACGCGAAATAACGCTTTTCTAGCAGACTCTCGCGCCGATGGGCATGGAGTTGTCAACCGTATGCATATGCATAAGGGAAGCGCTGAAGTGGAGAGCCAAGGCAAAACTTAGTTTGAGTGACAAGCAACTTAAGCGATCGGAATAAGGCTGGATACGGATCTTAGGGGCTAGGAGGGACGAGTGAAAGCTTCGACAACAAAAACCAAAGTGGCATAAACTCAGCGCCCACATTAATAGTACCAATCCGGAGGAGCAACTACGGAGATCGGACGTAATGTCCTGCGAAATTTCCACCCGCCGTGGTTGCTCAGTGGCTATGGTGTTGGGCTGCTGAACACTGTCGCGGGATCGAATCCCGGCCGCGGCGGCCGCATTACGATGGGGACGAAATGCGAAAACACCCGTGTACTTAGATTCAGGTGCACGTTCAAGAACCCCAGGTGGTCGAAATTTCCGGAGTCCTCTACTACGGCGTGCCTCATAATCAGAAAGTGGTTTTGGCACGTTAAACCCCAGAATTTAATTTTTTTTTTGCGAAATTTCCGTAACATGTGCCATCATGTGTTTCGAATTTACAGAGCGGCAAGCAGCGCGGCTCAAAGCAATGTGTAGGGCGGCAATGCGCGTAGTCACCGGCCTTTTCCATCACACAAAGGCAGAAGAGCACCTAGGCCTTGGAACACTCGAAGCGCTCAGAAGCTGAGTGAAAGGGGGCAGAGAAACGCTGTGCCCTCACCAGCTGTGAGTGTATGGCACAATGAATGCCATGAGCTGATAACCAACCCGCCTCACGTTCCACCTTGTGAACATGAATTTGTGGTAGATACGAAGCCCTCGACCGATAAGACGAGCCGACGAATGTACGTGCGTCAACAACGCACCATCGCACCGATGATCTCGAATGAATATGAAGGTCAGGAGCTGTGGGTGTACGTTGATGGTTCATGGAATTACAGCACCACAACGATGGTGGCCTGGCCCACTGTGGAAACACAGAAACGCACGTTGGCTCCCCTTGATGCAGTTTAAACATTAGCCGGCGACCAGACAGCTGGAACTTCGCGTTGTCTTGGGAGGTATTCATCTGGCGCGGGAAGTCATCTACATTGGCCAAGTTCCTGTTGAGATGAGAGACGTCGACAGCGCCATGACATGGCGGGGCCAGAAAAAAAGAAAGAAACAAGAGACAACACCACGGCCTAACACATCATAATTTCGTCCGGGCAATTCGAAAGAGAAATAATATATAAGTAGACCATTCTATAGATTACAGGCTATCTTGAAAACCCCGGAAACTAGCGAATCCCAAGCGAGGCACGACTCAGTCACTGAGCACTCCGAACCCTATGGACTTGCCCCCAAACGTTATGAAGCAGCACCCTGAAGGGAAACGGCGTTGCTTCAATAAATGCAGCCGAGACCTCGGGTCGCGACCCCTGATCCCAAAGATCTTCCAGAGGTATATGCCGGAGGGCGCACCAGTTCTTGTAACCAAGGCCAAAACAGGATATGCCATGATGGACGACATCGTTACATATATATATAAGAAAGAAAGGCAGGGAGGTTAACCAAGGTTTCGCGAGGTTGGCTAGCCTGAGGGAAGGTTAAAAGTGCGCGAAAAAAACGAGGACAAGCGGAAGGAACGCTCAACACAGCACGAGCGCTCGTGCTGTGTTGTGTGTGCTTTCCGCTTGTCCTCGTTTTTTTCGCGCACTTCTAACCTTTCTTCAAGTATGAAACAACTAGCCCTCCAGAACGTCCTACTTGGTTACCCTACAAGTGAGCAAGAGGAAATTGGAAAATAAAGATAAAAAGGATAGAAGTAGGAGGAGAATCATAGTGCGCGCAGTCGCAGATTAATGCTTACTCACGTACATGCTCTCTCAAAATATATATTAGACTGGGAAGGCTTAGCAGTGAGGATCAACGGCGAATATCTCAGCAACCTTCAGTTTGCAAATGACATTGTCCTGTTCAGCAACACTGGAGATGAATTGCAACAAATGATTCAGTACCTTAACCGAGAAAGCGCAAGAGAACGAAATTTACAGAAGAATAAGAATGGGTTGGAGTGCATACAGCAGGCATTGCCAAACCCTGACTGGGAGCTTACCACGGTCGTTGAAAAGAGAAGTGTACAATCATTGCATTTTACTGATAATAATATATGGGTCAGAAACTTGCAGGTTAACAAAGAAGCTCGAGGACAAGTTAAGCATGCAGTGCACTAGCTGCCCAAAGAGCAATGGAACGAAAAATTTTAGGCGTAACGTTAAGAGACAGGAAGAGAGTGGTGTGGATGAGAAAGCAAACGGGGATAGCCGATGTTCTAGTTGACTATTAAGATAAAAAAAAAATGGAGCTGGGCAGGCCATGTAATGCGTAGAGTAGATAACCGTTAGACCATTAGGGCTATAAAATGGGTGCCAAGGGAAGGGAAGAGCCGTCGAGGACGGCAGTAAATTAATTAGGTGGGGTGATACGGTTAGTACATTTGCAGATGGTAGTTGGAATCAGCTAGCGCAAAATAGGAGTAATTGTAATCGCTGGGAGAGAGCTTCGTTCGACAGTGAACATGAAAACAGAATAATGATGATGACGATGATGATGGTGATGTTTACTCACGATGAACGTTCACTCACAAGCGCTCGTCTTTGCATGCGCAAAGAAGGTAACTTCCAAGTGTGCATCACTTCGTGCTGTAATGTGCATGACTTTGGCAAGATTCCATGGGAAGCAGCAGTGACGTCCTTTGAGGACTGGTTCTGGCAATGTGCTATAACGTTAGAGAGGCTTAACTCGCAATGTAGCAACGCAAGCATGCGGAGCTTCCATTATAAGCCATAAATATATAGCCCCATCTCCCTTCCCATTACCAACATCTCCAGATAGCCATCGAGTCACCATCTAAATGTATTATTCTTACCTGCTACATTCTGAAGCGAAGAAATTCTAATAATGAAACAGTTTGATTCTGTTTGATTGCGTCAAGTGTATGATTTCAAATTCAATCAGTGGTTCATTACAGGTAGTTCGTGCGACTGTAAGGCTTATGACAGCAGGTTAGGTTGCACGTTCATATCAATATAAGCAGAAAAGCACGCGCACCTCCAACTAATATATCAAGGCAAGCCAAGTTCAGTGCTTCATTCTATATATGCATAATAGCGCACATCGCCGAATGTTCTAACAACTAGGCAGTAATGCACCGGGGCCGCCGGCATATATGGAAGGAGGCCGCGACACTGACAGCACGGCAGGAAAAGCCGCGGTCCCAGGTGCGAGCCGAGTGTGGTCTCGCGAGACACAAGCTCCCAAAGCCGGTCGGTCACCGGTGACACGCTGGCGGAGCCGTCGCCGCGTTCCACTGGGGAAATGCAGCGAGATTACCGCGTGCCATAAGCGGAGGGGTGTACAGACCGACGCACATCAGCGCTCGTCTACGCGGGCGTGGACGGGAGCCAGCGGCGTGCGGACAAACATCGCCCCGTCGATTGGGCGCCTCGAGCCGTCAGCGCTAATAACGGCCGCTGGACACACTGGCCCTGCTAATTACGGCCGGGCCGCGCCGGCTTGCGACACGCGTTTGACATGCCGAGCCTAAGTGGAGCAGAAGCGCCGCCGCTTCAGGCGGGTCGCCAGGATCACCCTTGCTTCCGCCAAAACAATAATCCGCGCATGGCTACAGGTCAAGTGTCGTTAGGCGTCGCCCCGGGAGGCTATATAACGCCGTCGTGACGCGTAGTTGACGCTGAATGCAACTATGCCGGATAGGGGAGGCCGAAAGGGAAGCGTCGCTGGCCGGCGTGCGTCGGCTTGTATCTAATCAGTCCGCACGGACACGTGGGAAAAGGAGCATATCGAGCGTTGAAAATGGACGTGGGCGGTTGCCTGTTACGAACTTACGCTAGATATATATTGTGCACAAAGGTCTGAATCCGAGCTGGTTGGTACGGCGCCATCTTTGAACAAAACAGGGCAAAAGACGGGGTGTCACAAGTGGCAAACAAACAGACGGAACGCTGACTTCCAGCTGATTTCATCGAAGCCAGCTGACCCGTGTTTGAGTATTCACAAACAATAGTGAAAGCAACTGCGGACACGTACAATGCTATCTATTTTAACTTTCTTTATTTTCTTCGAGAGTTATCAATTAGCAAAGACGATAATTGACCAAGATTGATGAATACTCTGGCAGATTTAACAGAACAAGAGACCCTTGAAAAAACTGGACGTGGTCAAAAACACCACCCCCAACAGAAAAGAAAAAAATAATGAGTAGCTTAGAAAATGGAGATCGTGAAAACTAAAAGGTAACAATAAAGAAATGTAAAGAAAGAAAGATACAAAAATTGATTGCATTGTACACGTGGGCAGTGGCTTGGACGATTGTTTGTAGAGGCTTAAAAAATTACAGCTACTTAAACATGCTTACGTGATTTGAATGCAAAAGCATTAGGACTTGTCTAAGTTAGCGCCTTAAATTAAAGCTCCACCTTAATCCATCTTGCTCTAATTTGTACCAACCTTAATCCACTTTAATCCACCTTAATTTACCTTGTTATAATTTGCACCAACCTTAATACACGTTAATTGCCCTTAATCCAACTGCAATCCACTTTAATCCACCTAAATTCAATTTTGGGAGTGTGTCCGGTGTCCGTCCGACGCCGTTGCTGTTCGCCGTGCGATTTCGCAGTGCGACCCACTGCAGCTACAGCGCTGGGAACGTGATGTCATCACTAGTTTGGTCACGTGGGTTTTTTTCGCCATCGGATGCTAACGCCGGGCGCTCGCCGGATTTTCCTCTTCATAGGGCATATAAGGATTTTGCCTCAAAGTGGGTCACCTGCTGTCAGTAAAATCAGATGACGTCAGCGCTGTGTGTGTTTGTTTGCAACTTGCCATGTCCCGTCTTCTGCGCTGTTTCATTCAGAGACAGATGGAGGCACCGTCGCCATGAGGCAAGTTGTATATCTGGCGGTTGTGAATGAGGCGCTTGGCAGGAAAATTTTGAGCTTTCACAGGGACCATTTGAGCAAGTTACAAGGGGCTACGCTTACTATGTAAGAGCCGTGGCCTGCTCATATGACTGCCGCATATTTTAGACGGCACTATAGATTAATGAACGAATAAAGTACTACGCAAAATAAATGAAGAAGGGTTGAAAGAGACATGACAGAGCGCAGACTACAAAATTATTTTGCATAAAGCGACAGCAAGCCAATATACAGGGCCTCCCATCTATCACGCAGCAAGATTTTAAAATATGCAAATGCCACGTAGCTGGACAGAACCAATGTAATGTCGTTTGCCGGCACTTGGAAATACTCAGATTATTATTTTTTTTATTTTTTGCATTCCACCAATTCCACCTAAAGCCCGCGAATACAAGCAAAATGCCTCGAGTGGCCAGTCGCTCAGCAATTTTGCGTGTATTCGCGGGCTTTTTTCATGCTCGGAAAAATACTTTTATGTAGCACGTATTGAGCAACAGAAAGCTGTATCGGGACTTTTTCATATTGAACTACAATCTAATTGACGCTTTTTGTCTAACTATAATATTTTAGAAGTTGATTTATTAATTAAGACTGATTATGTAATTTGGCGGAATACAAAATATAATCTATCTCCAAGCGACTACAAGCAACATTACCGTTATTCTGTCCAGCTACGTGGCTATTTGCATATTTCGGAATCTTGGTACGGGATAGTTGGGGCACCTTGTATAGGCAATCACAGGCGCCACCCGGAAGCGCACAAAACTTCTGTCTCTTTCTATATATATATATACATTTCATTCATTTATTGCTACTATCAGCCCTCATGAGGCTATTACAGGAATGGCGAATAAAAACAACAAATTAAGAGATACATAGAATGCGACCGAGCAACAAGCTTTGGCTCACAAAGCTTGCCTAAAAATGGAAAAGTATGAACTACAACATACAAGGGAAAGTAATAATATATATATATATATATATATATATATATATATATATATATATATATATATATATATATATATATATATATATATATATATATATATATATATATATACAATTTTCCACTATTGTAACACGAGATGCGCATACTGTGTCTTTCACAAGCGAAAAAATAGCCACTACAGGGAAAAGATCATGACCCAAATGACTCACATTAGAACACTCTCATCGCGAGAGGACTTATTTCTGAAAAGAATCGCAACAGGCGCTTTTACATACTTTTTTTGCAGACTCCCTACATTCACTTTTCTGCCTCCTTTTAGCACTCCTATGAAATAAAGGCTCCATCAGCCAGGCACTGATATAGAAATTGGTATACGTTCAAGAAAGGAGCACGGTAACTTTACTGGGACTAAAATTGAAGGAAAAAGAAATGAAGAAGCCAGCATATACCACCGAGGGCGCGAAGAAGCAGTGCATGGCCGATTCTCATTAGTACTGTGCATGAGATGCCAACGTCACTGGGACCAATAGAGAGTTATAGATTAGGGGAACGCTAGTCGTTGGGGTCCCAAGCGCTAGGGGACCCGAACGTCTTGCATCTCCCTAATCTAATGCTTTCTAATGGCTCTATGTTCGCAACGTTTGCCGTTAATATTGCGATTCATTTGCGAGCTGTCTGGATGTGCCATGGGAAATTACGAGTGACGAGCAGGGAACTAGAAGGGAAAAAATAGGAATGTACGCGTGGAATAGCTCTATTTCACCGCCAGCTTGGACCCAGAGTCCCTCGACCTGACGCATGTGCAGTGGGCACGAACGATTGGAACGTAATTGCAAAGGAAGACGCCTCTGAGGAGCATGGATGTGCATGCGGCTTTCGAACACGTTCTGCTAAGGAGGAGGAGGAGGAGGAGGAGAGGTGTCGCTTGATGCAGGCGGACCTAGCCTTGCAAGAACTGCCGGCAATTGCTCCACCTGAACGCCACCTATCAAACGCAATACAGTCTGAGGCACTTCGCAAAAAAAGCTACCAACAATAGCTATCAAAAACAAGTTGACACGGAGCCCAATACGTTGCGCGTTTTCCGAACCACGACAACCCACACGGCTCACCCTTTACTTCCCAACTCAGTATTACGGAGGAACTTTACGAGGAGCCGAATCACTTCCCTTCTAAATATTTCCTAAATATCCAATGTACTTGCGGGAACAAAATGTCAGGTGCATTTTAGTGTGATGCCGTCTTCCGGTTGAGTCCATCTATTAATTACTTGCGTCCCGCTTCAAATTCGGGACACTTTAGGATAAAATATTGAATGTCACCAAGAGCTTGCCAATGCGCACACGACGATGATGGGTTAAGTCCCGTATTGCACCACTAAGCCGGAGTTTGCGCTGTCCCTGTGCGGATGCGATAAAGGAGAGGGACATCAGTTGTGTTAAGTCCTTTAATCACACAAGGTTGATGCGGTGAGGACCACAATCAACAGAAGTAGCTTAAGACGGCCTTCATGTCTTTTTTTTTTTTGCGCCCTGGGGAGTCGCCTTCACTGGCTTGAACGGCACCACTTTGCGCGCCAGGCTGTCAGCGGCCTCGTTGTCTGTTATGTCGATATGGGAAGGTGCCCACTGGCGCATGATGGTAAATCTGAATTTATCTAATTTTTATAACAGCGTGTAATGCACGCGGAATTCACGCGTCGAGGATAAACCCGCGCAGTAATAGTTGCGGCGTAGCCTCGCTCACTGAAAAGCGAACTAAATGCTTGAGGCTGACTGGAATTCAGTTTCTGCAAGGCTGCTGCTATGGCGACACTTTCACACGCCGTAGAAGGCACGGCGTGGTCAAGTCCGGCATCCCATGAGACACTGAGGGTCGGTACCACGTACGCCGCTGCACTAGCTCCATTCTCTTTGTCAAAAGGCCTGTCGGTGTACAACTGGGGATGCCTGTCATTCATTCTGTCGAGGTCTTCTATCGCCAAAGATTTGGCTCTACGACAGGTGTAAGACGTTTGGTGCGAACATGCGGAATGGTAAATTGACATTTCACACTCTCATAGGACCACGGTGGTTTCTGATGGTCTAATTGTTCAGTAAATTGCAGGTCAAGTACACGAAGTGTGATGAGTTCCTCAAAGATGCGAGACACCATCCGTCACCGAAGTCTCTGGAGAAGTGCTATACCTGCCCGAGTCTCGCTGAGGCGGCACAATTGCGACAGCAGATGTTGAAATGCAAGGAGGCGGGTAGTACAACTGTGACTCATGGAAAACCTTGTCGCTAGCAGCTGTCGTTGGCAAACCAAGAGCTGTCCTGAGACCTTTCCGATGTAGGGACTCCGATATATCGTTCTGGGACTTTGATGGTTACATTAACGGCAAATGGAAAAGCACACTATTCACCACCAGTGCCGAGTGCAACTTCAGCATGGAAGAGAGATGACTGCTCCAAATGCACCAGCTGGGGCAACCGCATTCAAGCGCGGTTCGAGTGACAAAATGATGGTGTCTACAGCACGTCTCCAGTAAATCCTGGAACCAAGTACTATGCCAAGAAATCTTACATGACTTGCTTGATAAATTGACTTGCTTCTGAGGCTAATCTTCGTCCAAAGCCCAAAGAACAGCATAAAACGGGACTTGTCTGCCGAGATGGTTAATACTAACGATGAAAGACATGCTTGTGCAGCGATCACTGCCAGGTACTTGTGCTGGTGTCTGGATAGCGAAATGCAGATTGTGCATATATTAACACACGTACTGTCTTGAATGTATTCAAGGTATCAGGTAATCCCGCCATGGCCACATTAACTAGCAGGGACGACAATACACTTCCCTTTGGTACACCTCGTGAAATTGACCTCATTGTACTCAGTGCCGGCTCTAGTTTGAGCTGCATTTGCCGACCACTAACAAACGTATTAATAAAACGTAATATGTGGCCAGTGACTCCCATGTGTGCTAGTCGACCAACTATTGAGCCCTAAATGACGTTGCCATACGCATACGTTCAGGGAATTTGCAAGAGTAGAGAATCCGTTAGCTTGTTATGTTCGACGTCACTTACCAAATCGAGGATTTTTTTCCTGCGCACTCAGACGTTGCCGGAAGCGATTCATACATTTTGTAAGAAGCCTCTGCTGTACAAGTCACCATATTAGCCTGGCGCACTTAAGTATTGGTACAACCCATGACAACTTCCAAGATGATGCTACATTTCCGTTTATTCAGGTACGGTTAAAGGAAGATTCCTCCACCCCTCAGGTAATTCAGAAATTATCCGTTTGTGATCCCATCCTGTCCAGGGACAAAGCGGCGACGCAACGAGTCTATGGCTGTGCGCAGCTCCCTCGATGTGAATGTGTAATCAATCACAAATAGCGTAACAGGCTGAAGGTAGAAAGGCGTCATTGAGGAATTTTCAAGCTCGTAAAATGTCCCTAAACTAAGCCAGTGAGATCAAATGTTTGTCGATCAATAAGGAAAGTGCGACAAAAGGTTTCATTGGTGTAGGTATACTGCACAGGTTGTTTACCAGATCCCATATTCTAGACGTTGCAGTAAATACACTTTGCGCAAAAAACATTTCATTGACTCTTCCAGAATTTCTTGGTGTGTCGGCGAATAGCTGCGTTGCTGTTAAACACAATCTTCAGAACAGGGTCTCCATTCTTTCACACAAGTTGCATTTCTGCACTTCTGAACACGGGCAAACGTTCTTTCAGCATAGGTAGCATTAGTCATACAGGTTGAGACTTATAAATATAGTTCGTCACGGTCTTAGAAATAGAGCACATCATGGAGTAACGACAGCGGCAAGCGACGATTTATTTCGTTACAAAAAAAATACGAATGCGGTTGTAAAAAGGTAAAACTTTTCAGAAAACACATGCAACCTGCCTGCGGGGATGAAAAGGCAAACGGCTGTTCTTTTTCTGTATTAATAATGACGACCTGGCATTCCAAAACTAGTTTCCTGGCTGACCTAAAACTGTCCATACATTGCCCTAAGAGGGTCAGGTGGAGGACCGCGGCTGATGAGAAAGTATTTATGGGTCTTCAGTGACGTGGGTATGTCTTGCTTGAAGCTACCTCTTGCAGCTCTGGAACCACGGTCTCATCTTCACGCACGCTGCGTCTACATACTGCCAGACGTCATTGTGGCGTTTCTCGCGCATGGTGATATAGCTCTATGCACATAACGCCGAACACGAGGCGCACTACATTATCGTGAACAATTTTCTCTTTGTATGCATTTAGAGTGCGTATGCGAACTGTGACGAGCTGCAGTGCCTCGACTACATGAACGGCCCTACCCACTTTGCAACGCTTTTCTTGGCGGTATCCCGGGAAATCTTAATGGCCATTAAGTATACTCTGTCTGTCATTTCGAAGTCTGACTTTTGAGTAAAATGCGATGCAGTCTGTCTTTGCGAGCATGCCGCAGGCGCTGAGTGAGAGAGAGAAGGGAAGAAGGAAGGCAGGGAGGTTAACCAGACTGAGTCCAGTTTGCTACCCTACACGTGGGGAGGGGAATGGGGAGTGAAGGAGGGAGAGAGAGAACTTAGGTGTAGGATGTCTATAGTCAGGCACTCAAGTCTGTTGCCCTCAGGTAGTGAAAAAGCGCTCGAACTGCTTTCTGGGCCAATGAACTGTGAGGCCAGGCTCCCAAGATCTATGGAGAACAAACACTCAGCAATAGGGTCACTTCGTCGTCTTCCTCTCGGCGCTGAGTGGTTGTTGTTGTTTATTACGTGATGAAATCCTGGGAAAATTAGCTACCTTGCGGGCCAGCTATCCCAAGCATCAAAGATAAACTCCCGTGACTAAGGACTGTAAAGAAAAGGAAAAAAAAGAAACAGACGCAGAAAGGAAATAGCGTGCAGAAATAAACAATCGCAGAACTCATGCGCTGCCTGCTATATTCTATAGGCACAGTCAGAGTGCGATATATCGGCAGCACGTGGACTTGCAGTCATAGTGCGCGTTAACAGAACATTCACTATTTGTACAGTTACCACGCAAAATGTAACCGGAAATGTACCTTGCACACGACGAATAATAAAGCACTTCACAAAAAAAGCTACATTCAAGACATCGACCTACACATCCACCAAAGATAGCAAAAAGGCAATCAAACTTGGTGCAATTTCAGACGAGCGTGCATGAATTCAGATTATCAACTCTTTCACGATCGATTGTTTTTCAGAGACTGCATAAGAGCACTATTTATCAGAAAGTCAGATATTTGCGTTCTCATTCGAATATCTGCAAATGGGGCTAGCATATATGCCAGGATATGGTCCAATATCAATCCCTTAATCACAGTGATGTTTTAATTAATGCGAATAGCATTCTTGACATTTTCACGCCAGCTTTCCATACTATTCAACCATAACTATTGGCCAATGCAGAAGATAGCGCAATCTAAATATGTGGGTTGATCCCGAAAGTAAGCGGCAGTTTGAAGATGAGGGCCGATCCCTCTGTGGTGTGGCAGGCCGCCACTGTTCTGATCCAGTTCTGGGGTCCGTGGTTCGGTTTCGGGCGTTACTACGGCATAGAATCACGTGCCTGCCCGAAATCAGTGCAGCCAAACGTAGGGTATGCATAGCTACGACAATCTTGTTCGACGCTTTTAGGCAATGATGTGCTCTGCGTCCTACAACCCTTCAGATTTCCGCGTGCTGCAAGCATGGACGTGCGCGCTCTTTGACGCCCAGCCATCTTCCTGAGAGAGTGCAACCGCTGCCGCCACAACGCGACATATGGCGCGGCGTCTTCTTCGCCATCTATTTTTCCCACACTTACTCGTTCGTCTTTATCTCATCTGAAAGACCAAAGTTGCGCTCTTGTTTTTTTTTTTTAATGCACCCGGCCGGCTCCTTTCACGGGACTATAGAACCAAGAGCAAGTACGGGCGAAGTCGACGAGGCCGCGCGGCAAAAGAGCGGGCGACCAGCGAATTCGGCCGCCCAAGGGGCGAAGCCGTTGGCAAGCGCAGTGAGTGCGCCGCGGCTGCTCTCGGCGGCCGGGCCAGCAGCAACAGAAAAGGCGGTCGCCGGCACTGCCAATTTGCGCCTTTTCAGAAAAGGCACCGCTGAGGGGACGGGGCGCTTGAGCGCCACACTCGTCGCCATCCATTTATTTCGCCACAGTTGACATCGGTTTCAAAAGGATGGTCCACCATTTATCTTGTCCTCCGTCACGCGGCCACACAACGGCCGTACGACGTTTTTCTCTGCTGCACAATGGGAAGGACTCGCGCTCCAGTTCAATGAGCGAGCGAGCGTGTGCGTATGTGAGTGTCTCTGCGGCGATGACGCTGTGGCGGTGGATGACGGGAAGCGGACAATGAAAACTTACCCTTCTGGCTGGCTGCGTTCCCCCGCCCCACACGTCTGGCAGATTTTTTTCTCTCTCTCTCTTCATCCCTGGTGTAGATATATGTATTATTTTCGACGATAATGATATGAAAGCGGATATGGCGTGATTGTGTGTCTGTGCTTTTACATCCTTCTAGACTATATCGAAAACGGCGGGAGATGGAGGGAGTACAAAAAGAGGACCTTGAGTGGCCGGGAGTGCCGGGCGCTAGCACGTGGCGAGTCTGTGTCATCACTTGCCCCACTTGATCCCGCGTTCGTTTTCATTGCGATGTTTGCCCAGTAGACGGCCTCCCTGATTTCTCTTCTTCCCGCCTCTGAATTTTATTTGCTGCGCTGCTCCCGATGTCACTTCCGAGCACGCACAGTGATCACGAAGAAAAGCCCAGGCGCGAGTAAGTGACGTGAAAGTTCCAGCTGATGGCAAAGAGAAGGACGCCGTTGACTTATTTTCGCCTTCTCTTCCTGGTCTCACTTTAACAATGCTGCCATTGAGCAACAGTTGCTTCTTATACGTCCACCCATTTGTGAGCACCATGAAACAATGCTCTCCTTTTTTGAAACAAACCACACGGCACAGAAAAAGCAGCACCTTCATTTTAACTTGTTCGCCGCACACCATGAAAAAAACAAATGGTAAAATGAGCCGATGACGAAGACGAAGACCACAAGACATTCAGCTATACCAACTTGCGTTTCTCAAAAAAAAAATAAAGGAAAATAAAGAAAATATCCATCTTAAGCGCAATGACTACTTATAGCATTTCATTGTAGTGATTGCCGTGGTGGAGGTCTTCCCTGAAACCGTCTCTGAGAACCAAAGAATCGATATCATAGTTTAAAGCGTCACAAAATGGGAACGTTAAGATGTATTGATAAAGTAGAATTCTGGATGCAGAAGTGTGTTAGTATATAAAAAGCGCTGCAGGTAGAGTGGTACAGTGAACATAGGTTCAAGCATTACAGTTAAAGATATATAAGCTCCGAGAAAAAAATGAAAGAAAAAAGAAGCAAAGTACCTTTAGTTTACCAGGAAGCGACATTGTAAATACGTATCAGTAAACTGTAATACAAATCAAGTAAATGATGTACAGAATACCATAAACGTTAGTCACAACGTGAGTAAATCTTTGGTTAAAGAAAACGAAAGAAACGGAGAACGTAAAAAAAGGAATCACAGGCTTGAAGTTCCCACCTTAGTTCCTCGTGATGCCATGAAATTCAGACAGAGAACTAGTAATTATAGCTTGATGTAAAACGAGAATAACAGCGCATTCGTTGTAAAGGAACCAAGGACCCAGCCTAATGAAACTCGAGAACTTTTGAGCATGAAATGCTTTTAGCTCCTGTTGTCGGCGACCATAAAGGGATCTTGAGCCAAAAGCCAGAGCCGTTATCCTGGCAAGTTGCGAGAACAAAACGAGATCATCCGGGCAACCAATCAAAACTACAGAAAATGCGGTCTCTGGCCCCCAACCCTTTGTACAGGACCGCATTACATACGCTATGTATCGTCCAAACAAGTTATAAAAACATTGCTTCCAAGTTCTTCTATATAATGACTGTTCACAATATCACTGAGGATGTAACTTCTAGTACGCGTAAGCTTTATTTGCCATTTCCAATAGCGACGTTCGAAAGATAGATACAGGGCACCATACACTTCACTGTCATCTTTTGGCGCTGAGACAGAGCTGTCTGTGCTCTTTTGAACGCCAGCGGTCCGTTAGTTCAACGGCGCGAGTTTTGCGTCACCTTGAATGATGGCACCACGCTGCATGGTGCCTCCTTCAGGCGCTTTCCTTCTAGCTGGGCAGTGCGCTCTGTCTCCCTGCAGTCTTTCGCTGCCTGTCATGCCACCTACAGCCGGTTTTCTTCTTCTATAGCTGGTCAACGTCCATATGGACCAGTGCACAGTATGGCGTGGTGCGGTAGGGTGTGCCGGGGTGTGCCGTTGCGAACATGTGCTACACCCATTTTAAGATTGTGGCTAGTATCATCTCCAACCAATCTGCTTTGCCGGTTGCCATTTCATGCTTACATCTAATCTCGATTACGGGAGAGCCAGCAATTTTTTTTTTTTTTGGCAAAAGCAGCCTAACGTTCCAGAATACCTTGAAGTCACTGGCGTAATTATGGCGCGAAATTCAAAAAGGGAAAGTTTTTTTCTTGATTTTCTACGTCAATAATGGACGCTTTCGCGACTAATTGAATCTTTAAAAAAATCTCCGGAGTAAGCAAACTTAGTCTTGTTTTTTTAATACTTAAGGGACCATTAACTGATCAGTGCCTCCAACAATAACGCGGCCTCTCCGTTGACGTCCTCAATCAGCTGACAAAATGTGACCTCCCATTCGGCGAGTACCTTAGTCGCCAATGATGATCCATCATGCACACGCGCGTTTTGTGCGTCCCTAGTATGCAGCCAGTGCTTTTGCTGCGTGTGCCTCTTTATGGTGAAGCGCCGTATTCGCCAGGTAACTCTGGGCGACATTTCTGTGGTGGCGCGGGCTGCACCACTGTTTCATACAATAATTATTGTAAGAAACTCTATGGGCTGCATCCCCTCCCTTCGGATTGTTTTAGCACCACGCAGACGGTGTCACAACATGAAGCTCGTAACTTGCCGTCTGTAGCAGTGTCCGAGCCGCGTGTTGGGAGCACCGAAGCGGCGCTGGAACACGGTAGTTGCGAGGTGATGCGTGAGCCGGGGCAACCACCTCCAGTGCGCAAATCGAAAAGCTCGGGCATAGACAACAAAAACAAAATGAAACAAATGGAAAACTGAAAACCCGCAGTCATTCTAGAGCTGCCTTTGTCACTTCGAACGTGAATAACAGGCGGATATGTATAATAACATAACAAAGTGGATGGTAAATAATGGTAGAACAAGGAATGTTCCTGTAGACAATGTTTCTACAAGGAGAATCTGTTCGTGAGCGCAACAACTGCCTGTGGTGTTGCTCGTGGTGTGTGTCACATGATCAGTGGTGTTGAATGAATGAATGTTTATTTTTGACAGAAATAAAATACAAATAATCTCTGTCAAAGAGGCTGACAAAAAGGCACGAATGCCTGACTAAGTGTCAGTCCCCTTCCCCGACCCATTCCCAGAGCACAAAACACTCCTTCTCCTTCGTTCCTTCTTTTGCTAGGCGGATTTTGCTCAATGTGACTCAGTTATTCTCCAATTTTTTTAAAACTTAGCGAACAGAAAACAGCAACAGCAGGAACCGGCAAGACGCTTTTTCGCCGCTGCAAATCTCAGTCATTATAAAATTAACTGAGAGTTCAACCCCCCCCCCCTTTTTTTTAGGGGCTTGCTGCCTGTTCATGCTTTCTTCCCAGAGGCTATATATGAGGACAGTGCGAATGCAGCAAGCCTCAATCCCTCAACGATCAAGTTCATTTCGTGACCACAGCAGTGGCTGAATATTCGCGCGCGTGCTGAAGCGCACACGCGCGAACACGCGATGCCCTTGAACGCATGCCTCGAGCTCTTGCAGCCAACCAATGAATATTCGCGTCACCTTCGAGTTGGTTGTTCCGGATTTTTTTTTTTTCAGTTTGTTTTTCCACATGGAAAGCGGCGCACTACTTGTGCAACATAAGTAAATCATTAGAAAGAAATCAAACCGAACCAAATCCACTTTGTTGCTCCTAACAACAGCACGCACTCGTTGGGAATATTCGAACTGTTTCTGGGTTCTGAAACTGGTCTGTGTTGTTTGAGCCGTGTGTTGTGAGGAATACGTCGCAAACTAACGTAATCGATAATCATTGAATTAATTAATTCAATTATGGTGTTTTACGTGCAAAAACCACGATCTTATTATGAGGCACGTCGTTGTGGTGGGCTCCGGAATAATCGGGACTACCTGGGATTCTTTAACGTGCACCCAAACGTAAGTGCACGGGTGTTTTCGCATTTCGGCCCCATCGAAATGCGGCCACCGTGGCCGCGACAATTATTTGGCGACCTATATATACAAGTAACTGCATTAGTCATATGATACTTAACACCCCTTCAACGGCTTCTCCAAAAAGTAGAAAAGGTGTTTGCTTTGGATTCTGTATTCTATAGGATTGAATTCCGAATAGCTGCAGCGACTAGCTGCTAGTTTTTTTTTACCGTTTTTCTTTTTTTTCCCCTTTTTTTTTGTTGGGGGGGGGGGGGGGCAACACAGGACGCTTGCATGAAACGATGTCGAAGCAATGAGCCTTACAAAACCTGATTGATTATTTTGATTTCAGCGAGAACAAGCATATGCACTTAAAAAAGGTTCAACTTCAGCAAAAATGAACAACAGAGGGATACGACAGAAGGGCATCGCTCCGTTTGAGCTGAAGGGAAAACACCGTTTCGTCTGGCAGGGACACGCGGTGGCGCTGTGGCGTCGTCTTGTTCGCGTCCGACCGCGCGAGCGAGATGACAGATACGTTTGGTTTGCGTCCCACACTGGAGGCAAGGGAAGTCACCGCGCATCAGCTCTCCGGCTGAGGCACCGATTATACTCGCATCGCGTCATCGCGCTTCCCTCGTGGCGTAAATGTCGAAAAGCATGCTTCACACATTTACCGGCCCTCAGTCGGCCGGTTTCACCATCAATGACGAAGAAATATATATATCAATATTTTTTGTTCTATGGAGGCACAGCGTCGGCTCTCGAGAAGAAAAATGGGAGGAAAAATTAAAAGAACAGAAAGAAAGTAAGTGTGCTTGCTGAGCGGCATTCGTGTCCCAAAAGGGATACAAAAAAAAAAGAGCTAAACGACGCATTTTCCATCCTCTTGCGTCCACACGCCAGAATCTGTGGGGCACCCAGCACAGATTGCTGTTTTTTTTTTCTTCTTTTATTTGTGTAATCTGTTTTTACGCCATCACCTGTACGTTTTGGGGCTACACTATGACACGGTGCAATGCGCACACACACGCTCCCCTGTAGTTTAGCAGCTATGAATCCGTATGACTCTTGTTTTATCCAGAATTGGTGAAAATCCATTTTTTCATAAATATTTGGGAGTTATATTTATAGGTGTTCGAAATAGCAGACGACAATCTTTTTAGAACACCAATCTTTCCATACCTAGAAAGAAAAGTTCGCAGATGCAATCTTCTATTGGCCATTGAATTGAGAATTTGTACAATGTTTTATAAGTAGAGGGGCGACCCTATAGGCGTAGCAAAAAAGGAAATCAGCGCCATTCACGTATAATAGGACCAAGGAACAAATATGTATATTTTTTAATATCTTTGGCTGCGCTAGCAGCTCCTTCACAATCAATTCCCCTATCAGCTAGACGCCTCTTGCAGGTAGTTCGGGAATAAACCCTAAACTTAGATTAGATTAGTTACTACAATTGGATCGCCGCTAAGCCTCCTTCCCTTTAATCTCATGTTGTTAAAATAAAATCAAAAGGAAGGGGGCTGAAATGGTACAAAGGGGGCTGAAGATTTAAACGCCGAGAATTCTCCTGAATAGTTCCTTTTTTGCTTTAATAACAACTACAATTCAGTAGCATGCTAAGATATCATCATTCAAATCTGTGCTAGCGGTGATGCTAATTTTGTTGCAGCTGTTTGACAAGCAGCGTCCGGACACCCACGCCTAAAACGCTGAGGCGAAAAAGCACCTGGTGAAGCATCTAATAGTCCCTAAATTGAAGCTGCTTGTGAGAATGGGCAATGGTTGTAGTTCTCCGCGCCTATAGTAATGGACGCGAGCAGTATATATATATGGGGGGGGGGAGAGAAAGAGAGAGAAATCAGGCCCGTAGGCTATATGGCGATACTCACATCTTTCCCCCTCCTCCCCCGGAGAGCGCGAGTTCATGAGGTAATATCTCCGCAGTCTGCTAACATGCCCAATGTCTGTCTATCGGCCGAGGTGTAACACGGGGCGGTTAATCTCGTCGTTGACGGCAGAAACTTTCTGGAGAATACGATAAGCAACCTCCATAATAACGCTTAGCTTTCCTCGGTTATGATGCCCTGGTGTCTCGTACAGGACTTGGTTGCCAAATGGTAGCTCTGCTGGCGGAAATTGGTCAAATTTGTCAATGTCAAAGATAGCAGTGGTTTTTTTCGTTGTTGTTGTTGTTGTCATCGTCGTTGAGGTCGTCGTCGTTGTTGTTGTTGTCGTTGTTGTTGTTGTTGTCGTCGTCGTCGTCGTCGTCGTCGTCGTCGTCGACGACGTTGTTGTTGTTGTTATTGTTGTTGTTATTGTTGTTGTTAATGTTGTTGTTGTTGTTGTTATTGTTTGTTGTTATTGTTTGTTGTTGTTGTTGTTGTTGTTGTTGTTGTTGTTGTTGTTGTTGTTGTTGTTGTTGTTGTTGTTGTTGTTGTTGTTGTTGTTGTTGTTGTTGTTGTTGTTGTTGTTGTTGTTGTTGTTGTTGTTGTTGTTGTTGTTGATTTTTCATGGTAAGCAATCAAATTGCGAACTGCGTTTTATCTTGCTTGAGGAAGACTTCGTGTTAGGTTGGATATGAGGCGTGGGTAGGACGGCAGGCCGTACATTAAAAACGCCGGCGGGTATCCAGTTACATCATGTGCTGTTCTGTTGTATTCTGACACTGCCTCAGACAGAAATTGCGCCCATAGTCTACGAGATTCCTCGTTTATTTTGCAGCGGTGACGAGTCACAATTGTTTGATTGGTGAATATGTGCAACTGGCTCTGACTTTTGATATTGAGCACCTACGTGGGTCTCAGCGAACAGCACTAAAGCGCCTTCTTGGCAGATACGATGACATTTATTTCCGAAAATCAAACCGACATTGGGTGTATCTCATGCGAACAGCACTCCATCATAATAACTGACACTGTCCCCCCCCCCCCATATCGATCACCTTTTCAATGCTCCCAATCCGACAAGATTGAAATCAACAAGCAAGTTGATGTTCTTATAGCGCAACGTGTGAACAGACCGTTTTTATCATCATACGCTGCCCCTGTTATTTTTTCAGAAAATGAAGAGAAGGTCGCGCGCGTTTGTGAGCATATATTATTGCAAGCTAAATGCAGTAACAATGTCACACCACCAGCCTATACATCGCATTACCTCGCATACCTACACACACACACATACCCACAGCCATATATATATATATATATATATATATATATATATATATATATATATATATATATATATATAGTACTGAAGGCACTGTGCTGTGCGCACGGTGCTGGTGAAAGAAGACGGCGATGAGAAGCGCTTGCCTGCCCATTTCGCTATAGCACCGACATGTGTCCACCTACCGCTGCAAACCTACAACTGGTGCTGCTAGGCGAAAACCCCCGTTGTATTTAATGGAGGCGCTGGGTTTCTCTTCGACATTCTGGAACTTCGCAGCCGGGCGCTACCACCAAATATGGAAATGGATGATCCGGGACCGTCCCAGGCTGCTGCTCCCGTACTCCCAACCATCGTCTGCTCTGGCGCAATTAACGGCAGCGTGATCCTGCTGTATCAAACCGGCACAGACGACCACGACGTGAAAGACTGCATGGTTCGCCGAATATGACCATGTAAGCGCCTATAATATGTGGGACGACCGCGCCAAGCTCACTAATGTGATATTTTACTTGACTGACGTGGCAAACTTATGGTTCCGCAATCATGAATCCAATCTTACCACCTGGTCGGCGTTCACGACAACTTTGACAGAGGTTTTCGGCCATCCCGCCATTCGCCGGCTTCGTACTGAGCAGCGCTTGCGTGGTCGCGTTCAACGCCACGACGAGAACGTCACCAGTTACACTGAAGACCTGCTGTCACTCTGCAAGCGTGCGTCAACTCATCTATGGACGAAGCTGACAAGATCAAGCACGTCATGAAAGGCATCGATGACCATGCCTTCCAGATGCTCGTCACAAAGAGTCCTCGAATGATTGCCGAGGTCATACAGCTCTGTCAGCAGTGCGACGAGCTGCGCAAGCAGCATGCCTCAACCCGCGCTGCTCAGCCGGACACCGCGGATCTATCTCCCTTGGATTTTGGCCGCGACACTGCCGAAATTTCTGCTATAATGCCGGAGATAAACCAGTTCATCCGCCAGGAAGTCGCACGCCAACTCTCTCTGGCGGCTAGCACACCCGAGCCGTCGACAACCTTGGCTCCTTGACTTCGTCAAGGGATTCAGTAGCGAAGCCATGCCTGCTTATGAGAAATGAGCGCTGCATGAGGGGGGCATGAAATCTCGAGCTATCGAGAAAAATTAAAATTACCTGTCAAGAATTGGCATGAGAAAAAGCACTGAACTATGAAATATACCAAGATCTGGTATTACGTAGAATTCACACTACTGCAGTTCTTCTTTTCAGAAAAAAATGGTCCGACTTATGTGCAAATAAATACATTACAATTTTCTTCAGTATTCTGCAGTGAATGACATGTTTCTGTCACAGCCGTGAGACGGACGCATGCGTGCGCTCTACGTTTATTGAAGCAAATAAACGTTGACATCCCGTAATTTCCGGGTCTAGATACCATAATTTCTGCCCCCCCCCCCTCCCCCCAAAAATCTAGCATCACATGTTCATTCATGCCTATTGAAGAAGGAATTCAAACAAGATACCGCAGAAATTCAATCGGTAGCAGAACTCGAACCATTGACAAGAAAAACAGCAGCCTGCACGATAACCACTCAGTCATCACCCAATTGATGTTGCTGTTACTAACGCTACTACAACCGCCACTAACGCAATTGTTGCTGTCTAGAAGTACCAATAACTTAGACGACTTGATGAAAGACAGGATTGGGGTTTTTCTTATTATGTAAAACTAGTCTTTTAAAGTGGCATGCCATTCTTGAAATGAGGCGCGACTGTGCTTCAACATCCCGTGAGGACTATATTGGGTTTATAGCTGGAAATAATAGAGGGCAATGGTGTTTTATCATGTAATAATAAGCGCCCTTTCTGTGGGGGTGTAAGGTCGTGAGCTTTAAACTAATAAAAGCAACCTTTTGTGTGCGTTTACTTACATTTAAATACTTAAACTATCGTCTTCGCGAGAAATCTCGCCGTGATGATGCATGAAAAGTGAGCATAATCGGCGTGCAAAAGTTGTTTTTAAGTGCATAAGTGATTCTCAAGATAGAAGGAAAATTATTATTAATTATTACTAAATTTTTTGAAAACATATATACACTTGACAGGTGAAGGAAAGCGAGAAGCAGGCGGGCAACTGCCACTCGAAGGGGCACAACGCCTGCCTACTCTTCAGAAAGGAGGAGGCAGAAATATAGAAATGGAAGATAGGAAGAAGGGAAGAAAATATGTAAGAAAGAGAAAGACGGAGACAAATATCAAAGAATAGGAGAAATGAGACGAAAGGTTGAAATGACAGTCGTGCCAATAAATTTAGAATGTGGAACATATACATGTATGATGCAGTACGTTAGAAGAGCACTGGCATAAAATTTGCAACTGCATCAAAATGCGGCAGGAACGTTATACAATAATTTTTCTAGCCTCCTAATGCCGACGCTTTAGTTTGTTTGACAAGAGATATTTATTACCTGTCCTTTAACTGGTCAGTTTACTATCGAGCGCCACTTCATCCGGCCAGCAGTATTGCTCACGCAAACTCGCGCTGAAGCGATTACGGCAAAGTGGTGCGCAAACCATTCCAATATAGGAAGGCTGCAGCGTCACGGGCAAACTATGCATAGCTTCACGAAAGTTCCAAGCTCTAAATTTATCAGTGGCCACATGATAAGCTCACGCCGATTACAAGCTAGTTGTGGCGTTAGTGAATTCATACTTTATTTTATTTATACTGTACGTGTTTTCTAATTCAAGCGCCTTCTTTTTCTCGCAAGAACCAGCGACATCTAAAAACCAAAAGAACTTTCATCTTTGATAAATTAATATTTTTCACTAACCTATAACTACTGACCGCTTTCTAAGGGACAAATACATAGGCGAAAGCAGATTATACGGGAACGAATCATCAGGGTCACAGAGCATTAGTCATTGTCAGAGCATACGCCACCTAAGAGAGGGCATTGCTTAGCGACCCGTGTGTCGTATTTTGCCCCATCCGCTTTTCTCATCAAAGCGTTTTTTTACTGCGGCTCAGTTCCACACGTGTTCCCAAAACACTTTATTTATTATTATTTTATTTTGTATGGCTTACACTGAGGGACACGCGCGATTACGTTTCCTTTTCTTGGTCCGACAAAGCCGAACACCTAAGTCAGTCGCCATTTCGCGGGAGCGCAGAACTCGCCATAAGAGACGCAGCGAGTCTCGCCGGAACACACGCAGCCGCTGTGCGTGCGTCGCAGTCATGCGACGGCGATCCCGGCGGCTGTGTGTCCCCTCTGCCAAATTAGGCGCTGCACGGCACATTTGAGCGCGCGCGCTGCCACGGCCGCAACAGCGCGGCGACGCCGCCGCCCACGCCGCATACAAGGCCGCGTGCGCGAATCCGGCAAGATAAAGCGACCTCGGGCGCGTCATAAAACGGGGTTATAACCGCTTCCCTCGCCACCCCGCGGTCAGGTGCGGGGTGCTAACGCAAACGGCCCGCGCGGGCGCACGCACGCACTGCGCGCCCCGCTGCGTGGCTGCCTCGATGGCCCCTGGCCGCGCTCCCGACGCTCCCTCTAGACCAACAACGCTCCTCGCGGGCCGCCATGCGCGGGCTCCGGCCCAAGAATTATGCCCCTCGTATGTTTCCCGTCTGGCCCATAAAATAAAAGCGCTCGGACTGCGACACCGCCAGCAGGAGAGCCAGAGAGAGAGAGAGCGAACTTGGAGAGAGTAAACAATAAGAGAAGAAATTCGCGAAAACGAAAATAAAACGCGGCCCTGCCTTTGCTGTCTCGGGGAAAATAACGCACGCCGAAGGGAGCCCACAGTGCACGCCGGCTGCGTTGCACACACACAAGCGCACGCTGCCGCTTAAAATTACATCGCCTTGCCCCTTATAGGCAGCGTGGCCACGGCCCTATGTAGTGCGTCGGCGCATGTACTCATGCGCACCCGTAATGCGTGTCGCATGAGTCGTCACGCAGATAATGGCGATGAGGCTCTTTTCCCTGCTGGCGAGAACCGTTGCAGGCTGGAAGAGAAACGGAGAGAGAAGAGAGAGAGAAACTGTTGGACAAGTCGCATTCAGGTAAGTTCGGATGAGTGCCCCCCAGGCGGCCGCAGCGCTCTATGCGCTTAAATCACGAATAACCGTAAACACCATGCGCGTCTACTATACGCGCCTGCGTGTAGGTGTACGTGTTTGTAGGACGTGGCGACTGTTTCGAAATATCTGATGTCAACGGCTTGTTTTCATTATTAGATGTGCGTGTTATCGTCGGTCACGTGTGCCTGAAGTGCAAGCTCCCTGCTTACTTGAGAGTAGAGCGCAGGTGACACGTTCACTCACGGAACTTTACGGCGCAGGTTACACGTTCAGTGAAACGTCATTGTTACGAAATAGCTTTTATCGAACTATCGTTTTAACCAAAATTTACCGCGACACGACCGAAGCGCATGTTTTGCATCTGGTTATTCCAAGTACACACTTGCGGGGAAACCACTTATTACGAGCCGACCGAAATTCAGCGACCCATATGACGCCGACAAAGATACCGACCTCCTCAATTCGCTCATTCTGGATTTTCACGCGCACGCATTCTGGAGGCAGCGGATGACTCAGAGCTGCAGTGGCCTGTACAGAAGCACGCAACAAACAGTCGGCGAAGAGCCATGTATACGACAACTTATATGCATTTGCACTCGCCGACACAGTTTTTCCTGTTATTTGTAGGTCCGGCCACTGACAACGAAATCGCTGACCTTGCGTGCGTGTAGGTGAAGACGAGAACACGAATGCATTGTATTATAGGAATTTTCTGCCCCCTCCTTTCTGAAGAGTAGGCAGGCGTTGTGGCCCTTCCGGTGTCAGCTGCCAGCCTGCCCCACACTTTCCCTTTCCTGTCTAATGTAGATATGTTTTTAAACCAAACAAATATATAAGTAAATAAATAAAAAACACAAACAACGTTGCAGACGAGAAACATCCTTCATTTGCTTTGTAACAGAACGAAATGCGGTGGCGGTTAAGAAGGCCTTACGGGGTGCGATAATAAACTGGAGGACGCACTACTGCAGCCAGGAATAAACACTTAACACACACTGCTGAGCCTACAAGTGCTGAAAAAACACCTAAATAAAGATGTTGCGATAATGTCGGTAAATAACGTTAGCTTTTATAAATTCGTGGTTTAAAGACCTCCAGAGTCTTCCTGTACATTCACGAGCAGCTTTAATATGATATCGCATATGTCAAAGTAGTTCTTCTAACGAATGAACCAGTGCACAGAGCCCATGGTACTTGGAAGATGAAGCACGCGTTCGTCCAGAGTTTGGCATGTCGAGCTCCCCATTATTAAGCAGTCTATGAAAGATGTCGGCGCAGCGAGACAACGACGTTCTGACGGTCTGGCACAGACGCCACCGACGACTCGGCCGCCGTGCCTTTACAGGCAGGCAACCGGCGACAACTTCCAAACTTTGTGAACACAAACTAGACACGCGGAATGGCACAAAAATGCACAATATCACGGCAAGGTGACGTCGCGGAAGAGGTAATCTGCGTAGGTGCAAGTGGTGAGAGTAAGCTAGACCAAACTGAGATACGCAAACTGAGATAGAGCTCAGTGGCTGCGTAGTATGAAAGAGATCCCTGGGTAGAAAAGCCAGACAAGATCAAAAAGCCCAAGACTTAGAAGCGAGAAAAGAAAATCGTACTAGATGCATATGAGTGACCGGGTGGATGCTGCACCTGCAGAGGTAGCGCCTAACGCGTCGAGCATTATAGTTGGGAGTCCCTGGGTTTTCCTGGGACGTTCTAGTGATGCACTCGCCATATGGTATTGCGATTCCAAATGATTGCCTGAGAGTTATGCTACAGGTATGCATTTCTTTTTCTTCGTTTCACTTACGACAGGCGACGACGAGGCTTCAATTTCGAATAAAAAAATTGTACAAAAATAAGCTAAAAAATTGTACAAAAATAAGCTTATTCGGAATGGCCACTTTTGATGCCAATCACTTGTCCTAACCCGTGGTGTCGCCAACCTCAACACCACTGTGGTGGCGCTGCGTTATCAAGATAAGTGTAAGAGAGAATAAACAATCAAGGCATGGGGTCTATCGCTTATACTGACATTTAACTTTCATTTCCAAAAATATCAGCGGTAAAGAAGCTGTACGTTCATTAAAATCTCGTTACATGTTTCCTGAAAGCTGCCTGATAAGCGTACTCACTCCTGCGATTCAGTTACAGATGCTTTACAATGAAATAAGTGCAGTTGCATGTATAGGTAAAAGAGAGAGAGAGGAATTTGATTCGACGGAAAACACAGAAGTTGGCTTGAGCTTGCATGATCTATGCTACTCTGCACTGCGGAAAGGCGGAAATGAGAAGTAGGAAAGAGGGATGCGAGGATCGATTAGAAGGATGCACAAAGTTGGATGCGCAATCAGATGCGTTCGAAGCGCCAGCCGATGCGTTCGATACGTTCGAGACACCAGCCCAGTACGATGCTGTACAGTTCTTCCCATGTATCCTTCAATGTTGAAGTGTCGCGCATTTTGGTTGAAGTTATTTGTTTAAAGTAAAGCCGCCACTCCTCAAACACAGGCTTAATATCGCATTAAGCCTGTGTTTGGTGCAGATTGGTGTCTATCACACATCATGAGCCCATCGGCACGCACCCAGCATAATGCAACCGCTTAACATCAATTTGCTCTAACCTATCAGAGTGACTTTTCCAACATATTTCAAGCCTGAAGCAAGTACTCGGCATTAAAGTTCATAATTGATCACGTGTTGCTATATTTATCTCGGAAACGCGGACAGCTACAGTGGTCCCACGACGCTGCGCTGGGTCCGTCGATGCGACGTTAGATGAAGCCAACGAGCTCGCACAACAGCACGCTCAGCGAGGTGCCCCGAAAGAGCCCTGCGCATGCTGTGCCCAGGGATGCAGCATGAAAGGAGTGAGACGAAGGAAGGGCGCCAAGGCAAGCAACGGGAAGGAGGGGGCGTATAACACAGGACAGCGGGTTTGGTCTGCGGGCGCTGTAAATCACATTTCAAACCGAGCGCCTTTCCCACTGAGCCGGCAGGCCAGGCCAGCGAGGTGAAGGGCGGTCGGGGGGGCGGGCAACGGAAGAAATGGGGAGGCCGCCGGTTCGAGCCCGCGGCGTCGTGCTGGAGCCAGCAGCGCGCGTTTAATGGTGCTCGTAAGCGCTGGCCCGGGCAGTTAAGGTTGACGCCGCTATTACATTTTGTCACATAAAGGCTGAGTTATGGCCGAACCCCAGGGATGTTGTAATTGTTTCTCGTCCCGCCTTTTTTTCCTCCTTTCCTTCTCCCGTGGCCGCTCTCGCGCCTGCCTTTGGTCGAATCCCGTGAGCTCGGAGATATATATATATATATATATATATATATATATATATATATATATATATATATATATATATATATATATATATATGGAAACGTCCACTGGCACCCGTGTGTCTGTGTGTTTGTGGGAAAGTGGGGCCCAGGGAAGAGAGACGCGGGGCCGCGGCGCAGTGTTTCTAATTTCTTGTCCTTTTACGACACGCCGCTTTCTTCGCGCCGCACCGCGCGGTGAAAAAGCGGCAGGCTGAAACGAAATGTATATGTATTATTTTTCTGCCGTAATCAGGCCCCACCAGGCGCGCACTCCGAGCGATTCACCTACCACCGACCCTGTGCCGGTGGCCGTTTAGAAGCCTTCGCTATACGCGAGCAGGCCGTAAGTTTCGCCGAAGAGTTAGGGGAGAAAAAAAAAATTATAGAAAGAATAGGGAGAGTGGAGGCCGAGAGTTTTTAGCTCTCTCCCAGTGTGCCCTCGGACTTGTTCTCGGGCTTTGAATTATTCCTCCAGGAGTTAAGGCTCACGACCCTTTGTGTCAGAGACATTTTGCTTTGCTCAAGAAGCCGCTGAAAAGGGCACTCCAAAGAAGTTTCTCGCGGACGCTGCTCAAGCATGTGGAGCCACTCGAGCACACGGAAGTCTTTTATGTGAGCAAGCACGGGTAGCGAAGATGCGCGTCTTAAGAGCGCATAGCAGATTGGGTGTCGCTTGAATGGTCGTTTGCATCGGTCGCCAACCTAGTTGCACCTTAACGACCTGCAGTAAAATTGAATTGTATTCGTACCGCAACAAGCTGTGGCGGCGTCACCGGGGACAGAGCTCCTTGGAATGACGTGGTCGTTGTTCAGGTGCGGAGCAGAAAAATAAATGCATCGCGAAAACAAATAATCCATAAATAGCACTAGCTACCACCACTCTGTTGGGGAACATTATGTAGTACAGCCATATAAAGAGCCTCGCTACAGTCATAGTGACATAGCACTGCTTACATCTGTATAAGCGCGTCGCATGTGGTGTAAAAATACGAAAAAATATGGTGTGTTAATTTCAAGAGCTGAAATATATATATATATATATATATATATATATATATATATATATATATATATATATATATATATATATATATATATATACACAGTGTGTCCCAACTATCATGCACCAAGATTTACAAATTGCCAGGTAGCTGGACAGAAAAGACGTAATGTTATTTGCCATCGCTTGTAGATACTCAAATTATATTTTGAATTGCACCTAAATACATAATCATTCTTAATTAATTATTCAACTCCTCTAATATTATAATTAGATGAAGAGTGTCAATGAGAAAATTGTAGAGCGAATGAAAAACTCCCGATACAGCTTTCTGTTGCTCAATACGTGCTACATGAAAGTGTTTTTCTTTTTTTTTTTCGAGCGTGAAAGAATCCCGTGAATACACGCAAAATTGCCGCGCGACTGGCCGCTCGAGGCACTTTGCACGCATTCGCGGGGCTGTTTCACCCTTGGAAAAATACTTTTATGTAACACGTACTGAGCTGCAGAAAGCTGCATAGGGAGTTTTTCATGTTGCTCTACAATTTTCTCAGTGAAGTGTTGCACGGAGGGCAGCAAGCTCAGAGGCCGTTGTCGATGTCAAATGGAATGTCCAGATCATATGGAATGGCGTGTCCATCGGTGTAAACATGCAGGCGGACGCGGTTGTCTTCTTTCAAAACAATGATGTTGCCCGTTTCAGAGCTGCCGATTACATGCCTCGCTCCAGAGATATAGTGCAATGGTAACGGCGTGCGCTGAGTGTCATAGATGCGACTGAAACTTGTATGCAGTCTAGCAGTCTGTGAAGACCAAAACACTGCAATCGCCCAGCAAGAAAATTGTGCCCAGATGTCATAAATATGCATCTTATTAGAAGAGAGTACCCACTCGGCGTTGCTAACTGAAAGTTGTTGAAATTCGGCTTATATTATGACGTAAGATGTTTTTTTAAATGCTGCCTATTGAGTTACGCTAGTGCGTTGCGATGAAGTTGGACAGATGGCCGAAGGGTCAATGTTCAAACATCCTGGGCATGTGAAAGGTGGTCGGGCGGAACAAATGTCGGCAAGTGTCATAAAGACTAGATTCACTTGTAGCCAATGACTTTCTCCTCTTACTCCTTCATACGCTGATAGGAAGACGTGTATGTGACATCATTCTGCAAGGCATCTCGCATCTGCTGACGTGTCTCGCCGGACTCCCAGATTCAGATATCTGATATATCGATATCTGGACTATCCTTGACAATGACCCGACAAGGCCTAAGAATAGCCAGGCTGAGAAGTGTGAAGTTTAACACTCGGCCTTGAAGGCCTCCTTGAAGGAAGCTCGAAGAATAATCTATCACACTTCAAATAGCTGTGCATCTGACGAAATCCAGTACCGCCTATTCCAACATTAGTCAAAACAGCAAGGCTACATAGCTTGATGTTCTAGATTATCGTACCTACACTTGTCCTCGAGGAACATTGCACAATTCATTGCTTCATATTAGTTTGTTATTGGACAAATGAGGCCATCAATAATGTTATCTATTAATGACCACTCGCACCAGAAGTCCTCCATAGTAAATAGGAGCACTTCATAAATAGGCGCCGCAAACACCCTTGATTCCATAAGCTTCCCTATGCAATTAGCAAGAGTGACGGGTGGTGTGAAGCCAGGTCAAACATATATTTGCAAGGTTTAAAGAGAGACACCATGCGGCTGACTTTTCCTTCACAAGGAATCAAAATATTTCGTTCAAAGATTCGTCCTAAAGGTCCAGTAACACGCTTCGAACTTTCTGGCCAAGGTTTACGAGTGCTGTGCATGTGACGCCGACGGGAGACAACAGCAGGCAATATGCTTAGGCCGCTTAGGTGGTGCGCGACTCAGCAGTCATTCTCTGCATTACTCTAGCAAAGACAGAGTTAAAAGTGACTCGTCGACACGCTGCTGCCGTCATCGTCACGGCATAGTGCCTGTGAATCTGAACTTGTCCTGTCGTCATACAGTTTGGAACGTTTCAAGATGATACCACAAGTTATGCACGTATTTGGGGGCGCTAAAGAAGTTAGGGGAGCAACTCTGCGGCAGTAAATCAGTTCAAAGTTTAAGAAATCGCTGAAGTATATTGGATTTTTTTTGTTCTTTCTTTCTTTAGGTGGAAGAATTGTTCGCTTGTCTTGAATGCTAAGACATGCCATGTGTCTGACGCTTCTAAACCCGTCTTCATCACGCGCTCATCTATATTTATGCGTGCCTTTTTCCACAAAAGCCCTAAGCAGCTCACAACAAGTTCGCTTCGCATGTCTATATACTGGCGAGGTCAAGAAGGCTCCTTAGCTTTTTTATACAACTTCTACGCTTCTCTGACCAAACTCGCTTCATATGCAATGTAGCTGCATAGTCCTCACAAGAGTGTGCCGACAGGTTCTCACATGACCTATTCTTTGCTGCAATAGGGAAAAACAGACGGCACTGAAAACCAAGAACAGGCAAGCGCAGCCGGCTTTCGCAGGCAGGCCTATAATTAAAAGGCCATCGGTCTGCATTAGCTGGAACTGCCGAAGCAGCACCAAAATCCCGACGCGCTGTCACCGCCAACGGATCCCGAAAACAGCGCGAGCACTGTTCGCCTAATGAGGATGAAACCAAAAATAATTTCTTTCCCGATAGCTTCTCCTGCACGTGCTAGCACGCACGCCAGGGCGCAGCAATGCATAGGAAAACAGCGCGTGTGCCACGCCCTGAGAGCTCCTGCTGCTGCTTCTGCTTCCTCTCTGCTGTTCTTTCTGCTGCCGCAGAATGCGACGCGCGATTACGCGAAGTCGAACGCACAAGGTTTCTGAAATTGGCAGCGGCACAGGTAAATGCGTTGCCTACATTCGAGAATGGGAAAGCGCAGTGCACGGACGCCACAAAAGTGTTTGATGTGACAGCATTCAAGTATACCTGCCGGCTGTGTCGGAGAATAATCATCGGCGAGTTTATTTCCCAGAGAAAACACAGAAGTTCTTCAAGGTGCGTGGACGATTAGGGAAGAATCGTGCGGTAACTTTAGCGCGTTAAGTTACGTCGCAAGTACTTTCGTCTCTGTCTTTTTCATAAAATATACTACTTTAACCCAGCTCTTAAAGAAAAATTTTTCGCCACACCAAGTTACATCTCGTCTCGCATTGACCATGAACACAAAGTTGAAGTACCATCTTGTCGAACTGATTTGTGCCATTCCTCCGTTTTGCCGAGAACAGCCATTAAATGGAACCGCCTTTCCGTCTCCACAGTCTCGATTTGTGACACCACTAACTTCAAGATCGCCGTTCAAGTGCCATATAGTTTGATTTTCTATTCTTGCCCTGTACTGCAAATATCGTATATTTTTACCACTCCTCTCTGTTGTGGCTACTAGGCCCTGAAAGTATGTATAATAAATAAATAAATAAATAAATAAATAAATAAATAAATAAATAAATAAATAAATAAATAAAAGTATTATTTAAACTCTGAGCAAATTCGGCATTCTTGTACGTGCCTCACGCATCCCATACACATGAAATTAGACCCAATTCCAAGACAAAGGGACGTGGATGTAAACGATTGACTAATATCGAGCATGTACGGCACAGCTACTCTGGATATATATATATATATATATATATATATATATATATATATATATATATATATATATATATATATATATATATATATATATATATGAGAGAGAGAGACACAGAGAGAGAGTTTAAGCAATGTTCAAAAATCATTTCTGGCAGTTAGCACAATTATAATCCTTGAGCTGGATTGCCCGAACAGGCAGGCCGACATTATATGGACCAGAAATCAAAATGCATAATCGAGTAATCAACCAAAATTTACTAATTCTGTTTCTAACTGTTCAGTTAACAGCACATATTGCACTTTGCAAATTTTAACACTGCTGTTTGTTAGGCGTGTTGTTGAACTGACTTGACAAGGATATTTAACGCCAGCAAACGAGGCCAGAAAGGGAAACGACAACACAATGCGCTCTGTTGTCGTTTCCGTTTCTGCTCTTCGCCGGCGCTAAATATGCTTTACAAATTTTAGCCTGGGAGTTCGCAAGGCAGATCCAATTCGAACGAATTCTCAGGAGGACACCTATTTCGAGATAATAATTACCGAACTTTGCGAAGGAACTCATTGGCGGTTCGGTTATATTTGTGCTTCAATGCATAAAACGGCGCTTTGTTAAAAAAAAGTAATTAGAATGACTGCGATTTTACAGAAGTGTCGTGGGCCATATTTAGAAAATTATGTCATACACAGAATTATTTTCAAGTGGATATGCCTTGCAGTCTCACAAGCTAAAATTTCTAAATTGCAATATTTCACGCAAGGTAATTAGATAAAAACTTAGTGTGAATTTTAGTAATTATCAGATTATGCATTTAGCTACAATTACTAACTGCATCATTAATATTACAAATGATCATTATAAATTGACACCGCGGAACTCTAATGAATGCGCGTGAAAATAAGAACAAGGACAAAAAAAGCAGTGAAGAGTTGAGCAGGACGTATCAAGAGCGCAAATGCGGCGTCGAACACTTGCTCGACGCAACTCGCCCGTCAAGAATTCAAGCTGAACGAGCGCTCAAACATACGCCAGTATTTAAAAATGAGCACTCATAGCTTGTGAGTGCTGTTCTGAAGCTGAAGCGACAGCGCCTGTTCCCTTCATCCTATAAGTGGTCGAAATTAATCCTGCGTCTCCCACAACTTCTTGATTTATAACCATATTGTGATTTTGGCACGCAAAACCTCAGAATTTCATTATTTATCCATGCGCTTGGCGGTCTTAAACGCCGTTTTGAAGCTTCCGCGAGAATATCCCAGAATGAAAGCACCGAAGCGCCCTGTTGAAATTGCCCACCTGATAGGCCCCGAAATCCCCCAGCTGTATTTCATTTATACCTACAAGAGCGTTCGTGTGCACACTCAGAGCGCGTGTGTCTGTATAGAATTATGTGTATGCGTGTTTCTGTTCGTGGGCCCAATGTTGTGTTGCGAGAACTTATGAATCAATGGTTTCTATGGCAATCAACAATGTAGTGTTAGATTAATCAAAGGGAGAGTTGTCACCTATAGCTAAACGTAGCACAAGGTTACAGAGAGCATACCAGTCTATCGAAGAGACGGTTTCGAATGTGAAGAAAATTTCTCCCTGGTCTTGTGATGAAATCTATAGGACCATAATCTACCTGTGGCAGTCGTTTTGCTATCTGAGCATGCACAAGACAAGTTGGTAACGCAAGGAGAGAGAGAGAGAGAAAATAAACGTTATCCAGAATAGCACGCGAGCGACGCGAGTGTCGATAGCTATGCCGCTCTGAGTAGCTGGTCCCCTCATGAATTATTCAATAAGTGCAATCGTTGAAACATTGATTTAACTAAATTAGTTCTGCGCGAATCCGCAAGTTGGAATAAGACTCATGATTGTGCGATATTAGCCTAATTATTGCGGTTGTGGCTGTGGGATATATAGTACCCAGTTCAGTTAAATGAGTAATGTTTCGTGCACCTTACTGTCGGTGTATTTTACTTTCTTCCTGTTCATGATGTTCTAAAAGAAAAACTTGTTGGCGCCATTCCAGATGAAAGTGTCACGAAGCTACAAGTTGATCATTATTTGAGCTCGAGCTCCCACCTGCTTGTGGTTAACTCAGCTGGAAGGATGTCCGCTCTCGTGGTACGGCAGTGACAGCGTGTTTCAACCATGGACGAAGACATAGTTTTCTTCAAGCCTGAAGCTTTCTGTCCGAATGCATGCGTGCGTGCATGCGCCACCCCCCAAAACAGGCTGCGAGATGGAAAAGAGTCGACCGCGTACGGTGATGGAGTGCCTGTCAAACTCTATAGAAATGGGAAATGGACACCTCAATATTCATCTTTCTTTGTGCAAGTACCCAGCTAACGGATTAAACCGACGCTTGAGATGACCCTGTTTTTGACTGATTGAAAGTTGAAGTCAACAATTATTCAAACGTGGTCTAAGCTGCAAGCTTTCGCAAGGTTTCGTATATAGTAAGCACAATATTTATGCTCCTCATCTTCCACTCTTTCTTTGCCTTTCTTTCTTGGCTTTCCTCGCCTTTTCTTTCTCATCTTCGATATCGAGCTTCGTGAGAAAAAAAAAAAAGGCCGGTTACTAAAGCTAGGAACTGTCACTTACATAAAAAAAAACCAAAGAGTACTCGAAATGTCCGTGTTTGTTCTCGCTGTGCCTGCGTTAGTTCTGGTTTCTATTTTCATGCTCGCCGCGGTGAAGGGTGCGCACTGTCAAACAAGCGCGAGCAGCTGCGCTAAACGGCCGCAGAATCATCGTTAGTGTGTCGACACGCAAAATCTGTGCGTCAAAGAGCTCTTTCGTCACGATCCTAATGGAGCGGGCCGCTGATTGGAGCGTGATTACGATGAGTGGGGGTGCAAACGCTCGGTTGTAATCGATCGCAAGCGGCTGCTTTAAGCAGTTTGCCATAAGTTAAAATCAAAGGAAAGTCAGCGGTAAAAGGGCAGCTCTCAAAAGGAGAAAAACACCACGGTAAAGGGATTCGATATCCAGTGATG